>NC_060124.1:563787140-564090157 GCF_021461395.2 Schistocerca americana
CAACTAACATGGCATTGCGTTGATGGAGCTTCTTGCTCACACCGTTGAGCAGGGGTAACTAGTACTTAACCACGTACTGCAAGAGCCACCGTTACCAATAATTTGACTGACTCCTCACGCTACTACTGAACACAACATACTTCACACAGCTTGAGACTTCGCGCTGACAGAACACGGCAGGCGTGGAGCTTTAAACAAACAGACAGTACTCCAGCAAAATTTCTCAGACGCAGGCTGTATACAGTTTGAACAATCTGCACAGCTTTCGTAAGTTAGACCCAGTAAATTACGTAATAGACAAAGGTAGTACTTGTAAGCAAAACAGCACCTACAGGGCAGGGAACTACCACACACAAAACGCTCAGCTCATTTCAAGTACCACAGCTCAACGCGAAAGTTGTAAAGGGCATGCAACAGATAGTTGTACAAGAGCAATCCTGGATCAGAAAACAGCTTACTCACCAGAATTAACACAGCTGAAGGTAGCAGTGTCAGACAGAAGTGTTGGCACGGTGGTAGCGTCCAGGTGGTTGCATTCAGCCCTCTGAATGGCTGTAGTGTCCTCCAGACGTAGCAAGACCCCCAGTTCCACTATCAGCGTAAAGTCTCTCGCCACATCATCCACTCACGAGCGTTGCTTCCATACTCAGTCAAAACTAACTCCTGGCTCTCACAGACCATGACCGTCCACGGTACGACCAATACTGCAATGAGGAGGACTGACAGGTTCACTGCCCTTTCTCGGTAACCGGCGTAACTTCCACCGCTACGATCGCAGGTTCGAATCCTGCCTCTTGCGTGGATGTGTGTGATGTCCTTAGGTTACTTAGGTTTAAGTAGTTGTAAGTTCTAGGGGACTGATCACCACAGATGTTAAGTCCCATAGTGCTCAGAGCCATTTGAACCATTTTGAACTTAGAGAACTACGAGACTCTTGTTGGACATTTTTAGAAAGCCGACTACCACTAATATTGGTGGCCGGAGGGACCGAGTGGTCCTAGGCACTACAGGCTGGAACCGCGCGACCGCTACGGTTGCAGGTTCGAATCCTGCCTAGGGCATGGATGTGTGTGATGTCCTTAGGTTAGTTAGGTTTAAGTAGTGCTAAGCTGTAGGGAACTGATGACCGCAGAAGTTATGTACCATAGTGCACAGAGCCATTTGAACCATTTGAACCACTGATATTATTATCATTACTGAGTCTTGCCAACCAAAACCGGACCAACATGCGTTCTCTCAGGCAGTAAGCAGTGGGAGAACGCAATGTTCAATAAGATGAGCCAAGTTACAAATGGACCAAGCAGCCACTGTAAGGGAAACAGATTTATTCATACAGATAGGGTTCGTGGAATAAGGGATTCAGTTCTTAATAGAAAGTCATTCACATCTGATGCAACGGATAAAGCGTTACAGTTTGTTTCTAGCTCTTATTCATACCAGCTTTTCCGACGTATTGTAAGGGCACCTGCGAATGCTAATACGCAGGTAGGCATTCAGACACTTGTATTGAACCGAGGACCTGGAAACGACGGAGAGGCGTCGTCCCGCCGTAGCCCTCAGTGGTTCACAACCCCACAAGACGCCACAGCAGTCCACCGATCTGACCGCCGCCCCACACCGAACCCACGGTTATCATGCGGTTCGGCCCCCAGTGGACGCTACTGGGAACGTCTCATACAAGACGAGTGTAACCCCAAAGGTTTGCGTGGAAGAGTAATTATGCTGTAAGCATACGTGGAGACTGAGCAGCAATCGCAGACCTATTGTAACTGAGGCGGAATAAGGGGAAGCAGCCGCATTCACTGAGGCAGATGGAAAGCAGCATTAAAAACCATCCACAGACTGACCGGCACGCCGGCCCTCGACACCAATCCGCCGGGCGGATTCATGCCGGGGACCGGCACGCCTTCCCGCTCGGGAGGCAGCGCGTTAGACCGCGCGGCTAGCCGCACGGGCTTCAGACACTTAGGAAGATCGGGTCAGAGCTGCGCACTTCGTTGGGTGAGAGCCCAAGTAAATTCATAAAATCATGTAGGTGTCTTAAAAAGTATCATGTGGGTCTAGTGATAAAATGTATATCAGGCCAACAGGGTTTAAGGAACACTGCAGAAAAAATTCCATGGTCCTGTGATGCTACCTTACTAGGGATAAACATACTTCTGAGCCAATTGAAAAGTTTTTAACTGTTATGCACATAGAGCCCGAAGGGTTAGATTTGGATAGTTGGAACAAATTAACGTACATAAAATATTTAGTGACACACCATGTAGTATTCTGAATGAGCGAAACCACTCCAATCGGAAGTGTGTTTCTCATATTTTCAAAATTATTTATAGACACAGGTATTCTCGTTTGCGAAGGCTCTTGTTATAAATAACGTGACCTGTAGTTTTACTGCAACACCTTTTTGGTCCACTGCGTTCTTCTTCTCCCCCCAGCCCCCCACTCTCCCGCCACCAAGCCCCTCCACGACCCATCAGCCCTGCTTGCTATGTAGATTTCAGTCACTACTGTTAATGTTTTAGGAGTGCTTTGTCTCTGAACACTAACATTCAGTATGTATTCACAATATGCCTTACTCTAATTTTCCTACCTCTTAGTATTTTATACAAGCAGTAACAGACTGTACCTTTATTGTTCTTACAAAGGTTTGTGTCTTTGTATCAGGATCCATTTACTTAGTTTATTCTATTTGTATACTTTTACAACGTGTATAAAGACACGTTCCGTAGATCTTATGTTCCTTTCATCTCATAGTTTTTACTAAAAGCTGAGGTATGCCAATTTGGCTCTGTTCATTAGTTTTCTTATTCACATTGTAATTTTATTGTACTTAGTTGTTAGCTTTAATTACATCCATTGTCAACTTCGACGATGCTCTGTGCTAATGTTACTACTATTCTGTCACCTGATGACAGCCATTACAGATTTTAAGTTTTGTACTTATTTTGTTGTCGATATTATATAAGGTACTTACGTCTATTATCCTTCATAAATGGCAGTGACTTCCTTCAATGAAAGAGTTTTTTTAAATCCTGGAACTCATGCTTTTGCTTGCAAGTGAAAAACAAAGCTTTCTTAAAACAAGCTTTAAGAAAAGTCTTTACAGATATTCTACTTGTGTAATGTCACTGTTTTAGACAAAATTATTTAACAGAGGACTGACAAGCCGGACAGTTCCGAGAATGTTTGACATATTTGAATGGTCAGAAACACCAAGAACATTATTTACAAGCTATAGTTTTCAATCAGAAAAAAATTGTTAAGAGTTGGATACACGCATCAATTATAGTACTGCTCAAACAGTCTTTCGAGGCCGTAGACCCACTTAGTTGAACTGGTCACGGGACAACGCGTGAGGCGCATCATAGCTGGCTTAATCAGACTATAAGAACATGGCCCGTTTTATGCCAATTGCGAAGCCAGCCAACCCTTGCATGCAAGATGTTAAATATTAACGCACAATCTTGCAGACAGTCAATAAGCCTTAAATCCTTGAAGCAAATTGCTGTACTTTAAAGCACTTAAGGCATTTTCATTGCAACTTTAACCAAAAAATCAATTAAGTGGGAGACTGCTCATTACAGAGTTAAGATCATATATCATCGTTAAAGTTACAACTAACATGGCATTGCGTAGTTCGAGCTACTTGCGCACACAGTTTAGCAGGAATAGCTAGTACATAATGAGATACTGCAAGAGCCACAGTTACCGATAATTTGACTGACTTAATTATGACTCCTGACGCTAGTATTGATCACAATATATTTCATACAACTTAAGACTTCGCGCCCCTTGGCAGGCGTTGGGCTGTAAATAAACAGATAGTACTCCAGCAAAATTTCCCAGACGCAGGTTTCATACAGTATGAACAATTTGAGCAGCCCTCGCAAGTTAGACCCAGTAAATTACGTAAAAGACAAAGGTAGTACTTGTAAGCAAAACGGCACTTACAGGGCAAGGAACTCCTACACACAAAACGCGACAGCACATTTCAGGTACCACAGCTCAACGTGAAAGGCGTAAAAGGCCATGCAACTGATAATTATACAGGAGAGATCCTGGATGAGAAAACAGATTACTCCCCAGAATTAACAAGGCTCAAGGTAGCAGTGGCAGACAGAAGTGTTGGCACGGTGGTAGCATGTAGACGGTTGCATTCAGGCCTCTGCACGGCTATACTGTCCTCCAGACGTAGCAAGACCCCCGGTTCCACTATCAGCGTGAAGTATCTCGCCACATCATCCACACACACGAGCGTTGCTTCCGTACTCGGCCAAAACAAACTCCGGAGTCTCATGGACCACGACCGACCACGGCACGTCCAGTACTGTAATGGGGACTGACAGGGTCACTGCCCTCACTTGGTAACCAGCGTAACTTCCACCGCGTCTCGTTGCTGCGTCTACCCCTTAGAATCGTTCCGCGTAAACAGGCGATCTCGACCAATCGCGAACACGAGAAAGAACCGGCACACTAACCACTCCCGACGTAAGTTACGGCTGACACTTCTTCATCCACCTGCACTCAAATATCACGTTTACCAGGGAAATGAACCTAATAAGAGCCTCAGTTATTTGGAACTATCACATTTTTAAAAAAGCCCACTACCACTAATATTATTATCATTACTGACTCTTTCCATCCAAAAGCGGACAAACGTGCATTCTCCCTAGCAGTTAGCAGTGGGAGATTGCATTGTTCAGTATGATGAGCCAAGTTAGAAATAGCCGAGCTGGCACTGAAAGGGAAACAGATACACAATATAGGGTTCGTGAAATAAGGGATTCAGTTCTTAATAGAAAGACATTCACATCTGATGCAACGGATAATGTGTTAAAGTTTTCTTTCTATCTCTTACTCACGCCGGCTTTGCGGACGTATAACAAAGTCACTTACGAATGCTAATATGCAGGTAGGCTTTAAGACACTTGTATTGAACCGGGGACCTAGAAACGACGGAGAGGCGTCGTCCCGTCGTATCCCTCATTGGTTCACAACCCCACAACAGCCCACAGCAGCCCACCCACCTCACCGCCGCCCCACACCGAACCCACGGTTACTATGCGGTTCGGCCCCCAGTGGACCGCGCCGGGAACGTCTCATAAAATACGAGTGTAGCCCCAAAAGTTTGCGTGGTAGAGTAATTATCGTGTACGCGTACGTGGAGACTGTTTGTGCAGCTAACGCAGACGTAGTGTAACTGAGGCGGAGTAAGGGGAATCAGCCCGTATTCGCCAAGGCAGATGGAAAGCAGCCTTAAAAATCATCCACAGGCTGACCGGCACGCCGGACCTCGACACTAATCCGCTGGGCGGATTCGTGCCGGGGACCGGCACGCCTTGCCGCTCGGGAGGCAGCGCGGTAGACCGGGCGGCTAGCCGGGCGGGCTTCAGACACTTAGGAAGATCAGATCAGTGCTACGCACTTCGTTTGGTGAAAGCCCAAGTACATTCTTAAAATCGGGTAGGTGTCTTCAAAATACACTCCTGGAAATTGAAATAAGAACACCGTGAATTCATTGTCCCAGGAAGGGGAAACTTTATTGACACATTCCTGGGGTCAGAAACATCACATGATCACACTGACAGAACCACAGGCACATAGACACAGGCAACAGAGTATGCACAATGTCGGCACTAGTACAGTGTATATCCACCTTTCGCAGCAATGCAGGCTGCTATTCTCCCATGGAGACGATCGTAGAGATGCTGGATGTAGTCCTGTGGAACGGCTTGCCATGCCATTTCCACCTGGCGCCTCAGTTGGACCAGCGTTCGTGCTGGACGTGCACACCGCGTGAGACGACGCTTCATCCAGTCCCAAACATGCTCAATGGGGGACAGATCCGGAGATCTTGCTGGCCAGGGTAGTTGACTTACACCTTCTAGAGCACGTTGGGTGGCACGGGATACATGCGGACGTGCATTGTCCTGTTGGAACAGCAAGTTCCCTTGCCGGTCTAGGAATGGTAGAACGATGGGTTCGATGACGGTTTGGATGTACCGTGCACTATTCAGTGTCCCCTCGACGATCACCAGTGGTGTACGGCCAGTGTAGGAGATCGCTCCCCACACCATGATGCCGGGTGTTGGCCCTGTGTGCCTCGGTCGTATGCAGTCCTGATTGTGGCGCTCACCTGCACGCCGCCAAACACGCATACGACCATCATTGGCACCAAGGCAGAAGCGACTCTCATCGCTGAAGACGACACGTCTCCATTCGTCCCTCCATTCACGCCTGTCGCGACACCACTGGAGGCGGGCTGCACGATGTTGGGGCGAGAGCGGAAGACGGCCTAACGGTGTGCGGGACCGTAGCCCAGCTTCATGGAGACGGTTGCTAATGGTCCTCGCCGATACCCCAGGAGCAACAGTGTCCCTAATTTGCTGGGAAGTGGTGGTGCGGTCCCCTACGGCACTGCGTAGGATCCTACGGTCTTGGCGTGCATCCGTGCGTCGCTGCGGTCCGGTCCCAGGTCGACGGGCACGTGCACCTTCCGCCGACCACTGGCGACAACATCGATGTACTGTGGAGACCTGACGCCCCACGTGTTGAGCAATTCGGCGGTACGTCCACCCGGCCTCCCGCATGCCCACTATACGCCCTCGCTCAAAGTCCGTCAACTGCACATACGGTTCACGTCCACGCTGTCGCGGCATGCTACCAGTGTTAAAGACTGCGATGGAGCTCCGTATGCCACGGCAAACTGGCTGACACTGACGGCGGCGGTGCACAAATGCTGCGCAGCTAGCGCCATTCGACGGCCAACACCGCGGTTCCTGGTGTGTCCGCTGTGCCGTGCGTGTGATCAGTGCTTGTACAGCCCTCTCGCAGTGTCCGGAGCAAGTATGGTGGGTCTGACACACCGGTGTCAATGTGTTCTTTTTTCCATTTCCAGGAGTGTATCATGTGGATCTGTTGATAAAATGTATATCAGGCAAACAAGGTTTAAGGAACTCTGGAGTAAAAATTCCATGGCCCTATGATGCTACTTTCCTAGGGATAAACGTACTTTTGAGGCGTTTTACACATAGAGCCCGAAGGATTAGATTTGGATAGTTGGAACAAATTAAAATACATAAAATATTTAATGACACACCACGTAGTATTCTTGATGAGCGAAACCACTCTAATCGGAAGTGCGTTTCTGATATTTTCAAAATTATTTATAGACACAGGTATTCTCATTTTCGAAGGCTCTTGTTATGAATAAAGTGACCTGTACTTCAGCTGCAACACCTTTTTGGTCCACTGCGTTCTGCTTCTCCCCCACCCTCACCCCCCCCCCCCCCTTTCGCCACCAAGCCCCTCCACCACCTCTCTTGTTGTGTAGATTTCAGTCACTGTTCTGACTGTTTTAGGAGTGCTTTCTCTCTGAACACTAATATTCAGTTTGCATTGACACTATATCTTACTCTAAATTTTATGCCTCTAAACTTTTTATACGAGCAGTAAGAGACTGTAGCTTTATTGATCGTACAAAGGTTTGTGTCTTTGTATCAGGATACATTTAGTTTGTTTATTCTATTTCAATACGTTTACAACGTTTATAAAGACACCTGCAGTAGGTCTTATGTTCCTTTCATCTCTTAGTTTTTATTAAAAGCTGACGTGTGCCAGTATGGCTCTATTCATTCTTTTTCTTATTTGCATTGTAATTTTATTTGACTTTGTTTCTGGCTTTAATTACATCCATTGTGAACTGCGACGATGTTCTGCGCCAATGTCACTACAATTCTGTCACCTGATGCCAGCCATTACGTTTTGTACTTATTTTGTTGTTGTAGCTGTATAACGTACTTACGTCTGTTATCCTTCATAAATAAAATTCACTGGTAAACTTTACCATGTACGGCACCACATTTGCTCCTATTCTGCCACCTGACGGCACCCATGCGTCTTTGTCCTTTTCTCTTCTTGTTTTAAAAGAAAAAAATATTATTTTGCTATCCTTCTTACTGTTATAATTTTATGTGTATTCATGGTTTAATATTTAGTAGTATTTTGTCATTTACGATGAATTATTGTACCACCATCATTACCATGCCACCGTCTGGAGTGCATTTTCACCTCTAGGTTTCATGTTAAGATTCTATCACTAGCCTACTTATTACTAAGATGTAAGTATCTTTTAACATTTATGTCTAAGTGCAGCATGATGTTACTAGGTATGTTTTTGCCTGAAGAATCTTGTGTGTACAAATGACAGCTGTTTTTCTATTTCACTATTCTGACACTGTTTTGTGATTTCCACGTATATTTACTTTTTTAACGAATATCTGAACTGGGGTAAGTCCGAAACGCGTCATATAATGAACAATGAAGTCATTCTTTTTTTCAGACATGACAATTTACTAGCGGCCTACGCAGCTTTCGTGCATTAGTAATGCTGATTTAAATATGGCCCCCTGTTTCGAACCTGTGTTTGTTGACGACGTTTTTAGAAACTGTTACCTCGATCACTTCTTTTATGACGGTATTCCAGAAACTGTTAGGCTGTTTATATTAACATACGAAGTGGGTATCCGCCTTTGCCGCGATAGGTACTTGTTTCGGACTTCAATTAATTCATCTTCTCCTTATGCTTCACTCCGTCCATATCCTCCCCACTCCTTCCGTCCGTCCATCTCCTCTTCGTCCTATCTCTGGCCACTTCCTCCATCCACACACTCTCCGAAGTGTCCTCCCACCTTCTTTCTGTCCATCTTCTCCTGCCCACTTACATATTCCTTCTGCTCCTCGCCCCCTCTGTCCATTTGCTTCTTTAGTGCATCTAATCCTCGCCCATTAAGTACACCTCCTACTCCCCATTTTACACCCTCCTTATCCCCCCTGGCAACGGCCTTGCCGCAGCGGATACACCGGTTCCCGTCAGATCACCGAAGTTAAGGGCTGTAGCGCGTGGCCGGCACTTGGATGGGTGACCATCCGGGCCGCCATGAACTGTTGCCACTTTTCTGGGTGCCCTTAGCATCGTGATGCCAACTGAGGAGCTACTCGACCGGATTGTAGCTGCTCTGATCAAAGAAAATCATCATAACGAACGGAGGAGCGATGTGCTGACCACACGCCCCTCATCAGCTAAGGATGACACGGCAGTCGGATGGTCGAGATGGGCCACTTGTGGCCTGAAGACGGCATGCTTATCTCCTAATACTATCACTTTCTCTCCATCTCCTCTTAAATCCGCCTCACCCATCTCCCCCTGCATATCTCCTCTTTCCCCTCCTCCCAGCTACTGAGCCCCTCCTCCCCCCATTCATCTGTTCATGTCCTCCTCTTCGCTTTCTTTTTTGACATCTCCTTCCCTCTGTTACTATGCTTCCCCTCCTCCCCCTCTATCTGTATCCATATGCATCTCATCCCTAGTCCTTCTCTCTCTCCATTAGCACCCATACCCTAGTAAGAAGTTGCTGATTCTCGCCCACACAGTATTTCTTTCCAGATAGTATTTAATACAGATAACAAGTTTGGTTAGTCTAAGGAGAAGAGTTTATCTTCAGCTTTTGGCGCGTATGCATTTTTCACATACATTTTGGAAATTATTGACATATTTCAATAACATTTGTGCACATATATCACGACTGATACAGAATCTCTATTTACACCAGAAGGTAAGGATAAGGATTGGAAATGAAATGTCAGAAGGAAGCAGAATTGGACGAGGTGTAAGACAAGGTTCTTGCCTTTCCCTGCTGTTGTTTAAAGTATACCTTCAAGACATTATTGCGAAAAGCTTAGATGGGAAAAGAGGAATATGTATTGGTGGAAAGAGAATAGAATGTATAAGATTTGCTGATGACATGGTATTAGTGGCAGAAAGTGAGCGGACAGTGAATAACATGCTGAAAGATCTCAGTGAAGCTTGTGTGGAATATGGGATGCAAATAAACACAGCAAAAACAGAGAGTATGGTCATCAGTACAAGAGGCAGACTGTCCAATATTAAAATAGGACAATCTGCCATTAGCCAAGTACGTGCATTTAAATTTCTTGGAAGCTCAATAACCGAAGTCTTGAGATGTCACCAGGAGGTGAAAACTCGAGTTGATATAGCGAAGGAGGCATCCAACAGAAAGAGGAGACTTTTATGTGGAAAATTAAATAAAGAACCAAGGAAAAGGAAAATGTTTTGTCTGGAGTGTGGCTCTATATCGGGCAGAAACATGGACGCTGAGACGAGAGGATGAGAAAAGGTTAGAAGCATTTGAGATGTGGATGTGGAGGAGAATGGAGAGAATAAGCTGTATGGAAAGAATAAGTAATGAAAGAGTATTGGAAAGGGTTGGTGAGAGAAGATGTCTGCTGAAGGTTGTAAGAGAAAGGAAAAAAAAACTGGTTGGGACATTCTTTCAGAAGGGAGTGCTTGCTAGCAGATGCTTTGGAAGGATTGGTTTGTGGGAGAAGACTGAGAGGAAGAAGGAGATACAAGATGATAGACGACATAAAGGGAAGAGGAAATTATACAGACCTGAAGAGGATGGCAGAAGACCAGCCAGTCAGGAGAACGACCATGTCAAAACCTGCCTTTTGGTAGACCACTGATGATGACATATATCACCTGCATCTCTAGTGAATTTTTCCCTACGGTTTCGTTTCCACGCAACTTAATGTTTACAACGATAATTACATATGTCAGCAGGTACTTTGAGTGGTATATGTCAATACTGTCAGCAAAATATGTTGCTACTGGGGGCGTATAATACACTGATTTTCGTTGGTTACCAATTAATAATAAAACCGGCACATATTCGGCCCGAGGTGCATCCCACAGTGTCGGTATTGGCTCTTGAGAGGAAACGTTCGCTTGCCACAGCTTTAGGCAGTCAGCGCAACTCACGGCCACTAGTCTTTCGCCAAAAGGAACGTGTGAACAGGCGCTGACGCAAACGTTCTGAGACGTGGCAGTTTCACTGACATCGCACGCCGTCTGCGTACTGTTGTGGAGGACCCGGCGCAGCGACACGCGGCGGCTGCGCAGTTCGCTGAGCGGCCGCTTGGGGGCGCGCGGTTCGCACAGCCGCCTAATTGGACGCACGCCTCGTTCTGGAAGCGCGCGCGCTCCGCCTCCGCCACGGCGTGTTTAATTTGAGCGGCCGCGGCCGTTGTTCGCCGCCACCGCGGGCTCTGGGGATGCAGGCAGTGCCACTGCTGCAGTACGCTGCCGATGCTGTCTGCTGTAGCGGTTAATGGGCCGCACCGCACGCTGTTCTCTGCAGGCCGGAGGTGGATGGCAAAAGGTAAAAGCAAAACACTGAGCTCTTTCGCCCTCTCCCCTCCCCCACGCGGATCCTGTATGATCTCATCCCCTTCCCCCACCTCCTCCTTTTCCTTGAGAGGATACGGATCCTGTACACCTCCCGTAAACTCGACCCTCCTCACCCGCTCGTCTCCCCGCTCCTCTCCCACCCCCACCCGCTGCCGCGCCTGTATTCCCATGTCCCACCCGGTCTCCATCTCTCCACCCTCCTTACCCTCTCCCAAGGTGGTTTCCGCCAGCTCCCTCTCCCTGATGATGTCCTCGTCCCCTCCATCTACCCCTCCTATCAACTTTGACCCTGCCCCACCCCCCTCTCCCGGTGTCCTTTCCTTTCGGCGCCCTCCCTCCCTCCTCTTCCCTTCCCTTCTCTTCCCTTTTCCCCTGTCCCCTCCCTCCACCCCTCTTCCCCCGGGCTTCCTTCCCCCTTCCTCCCTCCCCCCCCTTTCTCCCCTGCCCGTGGCATCTCTGCTCTCCCATCTCGCTCTCCCACTCCCCTTCCTCCTCCTCCTCCTCTATTGGCAGGTCCCCGGACTCGCACACGCTCAGTGGACTTTCGCGCGCCGGAGATCACCGCCGTCAGTGTATCGTGTGTGCTGTCATGTTTAGTGTTCAGTGTTTCACCGTCACACTCCATCGTTCACCAGTGCCGTCGTCTTCTTCAGTGTTTGTGCTTCGTGTCACCCGTTCGTCGTGTGGATTGCCATCGAGTGTGAACGGCTTCTTGTGTTATTATGTTCATGTGTCTACTGTTTTTTCCCGCCGATTTTTTACGTGATGTCTCTTCTCTGTTTATCTCATTGTACTCTCTTCGGCTGAAGAGCGGCGTATTGTGCTGCTGCCGGCCTACCTGATTGTTCAGGTGTCAAAATAACAATAAAGTAAAAAAAAAAAAAAACTCTTTCGCCCAGCTCCCTCTCCCTGATGATGTCCTCGTCCCCTCCATCTACCCATCCTATCAACTTTGACCCTGCCCCGCCCCCCACTTCCCGTGTCCTTTCCTTTCGGCACCCTCCCTCCCTTCTCTTCTCTTCCCTTCTTTTTCCATCTCCCTGTCCCCTCCCTTCCCCCTCTTCCCCCGGGCTTCCTCTCCCCCTTCCTCCCTCCCCCCTATCTCCCCTGCCTTAGGTGCGTGATCGCAGATTCACTATTTAGTAAGTCTCATTCAAAAGTGTTGTGTGAAACCTACAATTATGAATAAAGGGATGTAAGGTGAAAGATTGGAGACCATGATGGTACTTGGGCTCTCCTGTTACTGCCTTATTGGCGTAATACCTCTGAAACAGGGAGGCCTTTGGCAAACACAATTTCAGTAACTGCAAGACAGGTTAAGATATCAGATATAAATATAGGTAGGCCTTGATTAATAATTGTTTCAGCTAACCGTAATTATGGGGATCAGGCAGGCCTTCAATAACAACAGCTTCAGTTTGTGATATATCTGGCTTAGTCAGCCATCATATTTTGCCCCAAGAAGCTGTTCCCAGAGCAGTGCAGATGCGAGAAGTATATAGATGACGAAATGTGGTGTGAGACAGATGTTAGATTCAGTATCATTCCCGTGAGAAAGACCGCCAGCATAATGCTACTGCTCTGTGACTGGCTGCTGTGTTCGGAGCAAGGGCGCAAAAAAGTTAAAGTATAGTTGTTATTATTTGTTAAACTACTCATTGGAATGACTTCACTTTTTAATATAAATATCTCTCAACGGCTGACTATCAATCAGTCATTTTAGAATTGATGATGATAATGAAGTCCCATACTCCGTGACGGAGCGTAGGGGAACGATGCGGGAGACCAGCACCGCCGACTAGGCAAGGTCCTAGCGGAGGTGGTTAGCCATTGCCTTCCTCCGACCGCAATGGCGATGAATGATGATGATGATGAGGACGACACAACAATTCCCAGTCATCTCGAGGCAGGAAAAATCGTTGACCCCGCCGGGAATCGAACCCGGGACCCCGTGCTCGGGAAACGAGAATTTTAGAATTATGAAAAACAATTTAAATCAAAAACAAAAGACTGACGAAATTGCACACGAAGCACTTCGGAAACGTTCCGGTCACGCCTTTTCTTGTATGGCGCGCGAAGTGTTTCGGGCTGTTCGTCACTCTGGATTAGGCAGTCGGGATGTACAGTCATGTTGTCTGTGGCAGGATGTCTTTGCCAGTATTCAGTATTAAAAGATTCACTCCGGTAATCATGAGGCACAGACACATGCCACAAATAGGGTAAAGATATATTTTCGTAAACATTGTGTTTGATCGTGTACTTTGCTGTATCAGAAGGTGTTGTGTTAAGACCATGCAGTCTTCTCGTGTGGCTATTAAAAATACGTGAGTGGCATCCCAAATAAGTGATACATTATTTCAGAACAGAACCTCGCTAAAAGTCAGTCTCAGCCTCAAGATACAGAACCTACGACCTGCGTGCTGTTTTCTGCGCTGGGGACATCAACTTGAAGGCAGCAGGTTAGTGAACTGTGACAGAACCTTCGTATTCCACACAGTGCAGTGGAAACAACTAGGCGCCTCACGTGTACAGCATGCACAAAACAAATGTGCTCAGTGACACGTCGTCTGCAGTACTGTACAGGAGGTAAAGGAGGATAATCGTTATTAACACCAACAATCAATTTATTCTCCCTTTCTTGCCGTAAGTTAAGTAAAATTACCAAGTAGAAAACAGAGAGACCTTCAGTGATAATAGCTTCAGTTAAGTGAGATTACCAAATAGAAAGGAAGCAGGTGTTCTTTACTGACAGCTTCAGTTAAGCAAGACTACCAAACAGAAAACCGGTGGGCCTTCATGAATAACTGCATCAGTTAAATAACCAAGTGGTTGAGCTGCCTCCTCACAAGCAGTGCACCAGAAGGCTTGTACGCAAGGAGAACGAGGCTACACCAAATAGAAGTTAAAATGAGAGGACCGGCTTTCCCAGGTCCTTTTCGTTGGATGCAGAACGGCTACAAATTTTAACACAGCAAGGCTAATTACGTGAAAGCAACAATAACTAACCAAACTACCCGCGTCACTGCAACATATCGCCTCTACAACGACGTCGAAGGAAACCTAGGGTGCCAAACCCAATTACATAGCCTCAGCAATTGCTAACTTTGAAATCCAGGCGCCTCCTAAGCCGATATGATTAACAGAGGGATGACGTTCGGAAAGTACGAAGATATCTCGAATCCGACACCCGGCTGTATTATAAGAGAAAAGTACTTATCTGGTGTTCCAAAACGCTTATCACGGAGGTCAGCTGGAACCCAACCACCCATGTACTGCGTGGGGGAGGGGGGGGGGGGGTTCCGACGACCACATCACAATAGAAATACTTCATTGCTCCAGATCAGGAAACACTATCGGCTCACACAATTTACTACACTCATAAATTAAGGACAATGCTGATACATGGTGAAACATCGCACTGGTGGGCGGTTTGTGGGTTTAAATTACCTCAGGGAATGACCATGCGGTGCATCTGACCTGCGGTCGTCGCACGGCGGCGCTGGCAGCAGTCCACATACGCAGAGGTGTGTTGGTGTATGTCAGAGTATTGTGCAGCGAGTAAGTGTGAAGGCGTTTCCAGACGTGCTAATGGTGACTGTGTGTTGAAAATGGCTCAAAGAACACATGTTGATGACGTTATGAAGAGTAGAATAATAGGGCGGCTGGAGGCTGGTCAAACACAGCAGGTAGTAGCACGGGCCCTCCAGGTGCCACAATGTGTGGTCTCATGATTACGTCAACGATTCCAACAGACAGGAAGCGTCTCCAGGCGCTACAGTGTGCGACGTCCATAGGGTGCAACACCACAAGAAGACCGATATCTCACCATCGCTCGCAGTCGGTCACGGAGTAATGCAGGTAGCCTTGCTCAAAACCTTACTGCAGCCACTGGAACAGTTGTCTCCAGACACACTGTCTACAGACGACTGAACAGACATGGTTTATTCACCCAGAGACCTGCAAGGTGCATTTCACTGACCCCTGGTCACAGGAGAGCCCGTACAGCCTGTGTCAACAACACAGTACATGGTCATTGGAACAGTGGTCCCAGGTTACATTCACAGACGAGTCCAGGTATAGTCTGAACAGCGATTCTCGACGGGTTTTCATCTGGCGTGAACCGGGAACCAGATACCAACCCCTTAGTGTCCATGAAAGGGACCTGTATGTAGGTCGTGGTTTGATGGTGTGGGGTGGGATTCTGATTGGTGCACGTACACCCTTGCATGTCTTTGCCAGAGGAGCTATAACAGGTCAGGTGCATCGGGACGTCATTTTGCACCAGTATGTCCGCCTTTGCAGGGGTGCAGTGGGTCCAACCTTCCTCCTGATGGGTGATAACCAACGGCACCACCGAGCTGCTATCGTGGAGGAGTACCTTGAAACAGAAGATATCAGGCGAATGGAGTGGCCCGCCTGTTCTCCAGACCTAAACCCCACGAGCACGTCTGGGATGCTCTCGGTCGAAGTATCGCTGCACGTCTTCAAACCCCAACGACACTTCAGGAGCTCCAACAGCACTGGTGCTAGAATGGAAGGCTACACCCCAGCAGCTGCTCGACCACCTTACCCAGAGTATGCCAACCCGTTGTGCGCCCTGTGTACGCGTGCATGGTGATCATATCCCATATTGATGTTGGGTCGCATGCACAGAAAACTGAGGCGTTTTGTAGCACATGTGTTTCGGGACAGTTTTCTCAACTTATCACCAATACCGTGTACTTACAGATCTGTGTCGTGTGTGTTCCCTATGTGCCTATGCTATTAGCGCCAGTTCTGTGTAGTGTCACGTTGTGTGGCACCACATTCTGAAATTACCATTAATTTATGAGCATGAATGTATATCCTGTTAAACAACAAAGGCCAGTATCGACTCAGGAAAAGCAAACAATAGCCACAATTCAAGGAACCACCTGTTGGTGAAATAGGTCTGCTAAGAAGGATATTTTGCTGTTAAGCAGTACGATTTTTATACGCATACCGGGAATCAAGCAAAAACAAGTTTTTAGACCAGAAACTGGCCAAAACCAATGCCCATATCATAGCTGTACTTGTCTTACACCCATATTCCCACTTCTGGTTTCTGTGACGTAAATATTCACTACAGCACTGTTCGATGCACAATGATTCCTCCCGTGTAATCAGAAAACAAGACAAGGATACTACGAGGGTCGCTACGAAAGTAATGCCTCCTATTTTTTTGTGGTGACTTTGGATGTCGGTGCCATATGTACCCACATAAAAAAAATGTTTTTCATCACCCCGCTTCCAAGAACTCCTGAAGACAAACGTTGACAATGCGTATTGTATCACAGACACAGTCCCATAGACTGTTCAGAGATGTCACTAAACCCGCCCAAAGATGTAAACAACCATGCATGAGCAGCGCCTATTAGACGGAATGGATCCGACAGCCGATCAGTTCCAGTCATCCCACCAGGAAGGAGGTACAAGGCTCGTGTTGTCTGTAGTTCAACCATGCCTAAACGGTCAATACCGCGGTTTGATCGCGCCCGCGTTCCTACTTTGTGCTAGGAAAGGCACTCAACAAGCGAAGTGTCCAGGCGTCTCGGAGCGAACCAAATCGATGTGTTTCGGACATGGAAGGGATAAAGAGGGAGGAACTCCCGATGACATGCCTCGGTCAGGCCGCCCAAGGGCTACTACTGCAGTGGATGACTGCTACCAACGGATTACGTCTCGGAGGAGCCCTGCCAGCAACACCACGATGTTGAATAATGCTTTTCGTGCAGCGTCAGGACGTCGTGTTACGACTCAAACTGAGCGCAATAGGCTGCATGATACGCTATTTCACTCCCGACGTCCATGGGCGAGGTCCATCTTTACAACCACCACACCATGCAGCACGATACAGATGGCCCCAACAATATGCCGAATGGACCGCTCTGGATTGGCATTACGTGCTCTTGACCGGTGGGTGTTGCTTATGCTTTCAACTAGACAATCGTAGGAGACGTGTTTGGAGGCAACCCGGTCAGGCTGAACGCCTTAGGCACACTGTCCAACGAGTGCAGCAAGGTGGAGGTTCCCTGCTATTTTGGGGTGGTATTATGTAGAGCCGACGTACGCCGCTGGTGGTAATGGAAGGCACCTCAACGGCTGTACGATACATGAATTCCGTCCTCCGACTGAAGGTGCTACCATATCCGCAGCATATTGACGAGGAATTCGTTTTCATGGACGGCAATTCGCCCCCCCCCCCCCCCCAAGATGCACATCTTGTGAATGACTTCCTTCAGGATAACGACATAACTCGAATAGAGTGTCCAGCATATTCTCCAGAGTTGAACCCTATCGAACATGCCTGGGATAGATTGAAAAGGGCTGTTTGTGAACGACGTGACCCACCAACCACTTTGAGGGATCTAGGTCGAATCGCCTTTGAGGAGTTGGACAATCTAGATGAACTCGTTGATAGTATGCCACGACGAATAGAGGCATGCATCAATGCAAGAGGGCGTGGTACTGGGTATTAGAGGTACCGGTGTTACACCAGTCTGGACAACCACCTCTGAAGGTCTCGCTGTATGGTGGTACAACATGCAATGTGTGGTTTTCATGAGCAGTAAAAATGGCGGAAATTGTGTTTATGTTGATCTCTGTTCCAATTTTCAGTATAGGTTCCGGAACTGTCGGAACTGAGGTGATGCTAAACTTTTTTTGATTTGTAGCACTAATGCTCGAACCTTCCTCTTTCATTTGCAGGTGGTTCCGTTGTTCTTAAATAATTAAGCGAGCAGAGGAGTGTTCCAACATGGTGTCTAATATGGATTCGCGAATAAAACAGCGATGTGTGACTGAATTCCTCACTGCTGAAGAAATTGCCCCGAATGAAATCCATCGACGCTTGCTATAGGTGTATGGAGATGATAGAATAGATTTGAGCAATGTGAGGCGATGGGTACGGAATTTTCAAGGTGGCGAGGAGGTTGTACATGACAAGGCACGGCCCGGTCCGCTCTGCACAGCCGTCATCCCTCGCAATGAAGAACGTCTTGATCAACTCATCTGTGCTGATCGCCCGATAATGACCAGAGAATTGTGTGCAAAGTTGTGTGTCGGCTGTAATACCTTGGAAAAACTGTTGCAACGTCTTGATTATCGCAAAGTCTGTGCGAGATGGGTCCCGCGGGTGCTTAAGAAGAACCAAAAATTCATCGAATGGAAATTAGTCGGGACCTCCTGGACCAATATGAAACTGAAGGTGACAATTTTCTGAATAGCATCGTCACCGGAGACGAGACGTGGGGTCACCACTAAGAGCCTGAATCCAAAAGACAGTCAGTCCATGGAATGGTGGCATGCAAATTCCCCATTAAAGACACAGCCGTCTTTAGGCGAAATGATGTACACTGCTTTCTGGGACAGCCGCAGGGGGTGGTTCTTTTCGATGTCGTGGAGCCGTGGGAAACTGTCGGTTCAGCACGCTACAAGACGACACTGACTAAGCTGATAGCCCGAATTCCCGGGTAAGGACAGAGAATAAGACCAATTTCACCTGCAATATGATAACGTCAGGCCCCACACCAGTTTTACGACCACGCATCTCATTGCAAAATTCGGTTGGTCTGTCTTACCACATCCACCTTACAGTCCTAATTTAGCGTCTGAAGGCTAGACTACGTGGCGAATATTTTCAAGGCTCGAATGCTGTTGTCAAAGCTGTAAGGAAGTGGTTAGCCTCTGCTGGTTCCGCTTTTAATTATCGCGGCATGCAGGCTCTCGTTCATCGTTGTCAAATGTGCGTAACGAATGGTGGTAGATATGTGGGAATATGACAGACTTCAGCTGAAATATTGCTCTATTTAGCTGTGCTGTTGTGATATATGTATCTCCTGTAGTTTCCATGAATAAAAATGAGAGTCATTACTTTCGGAACGACTCTCATACATACCAATCCCACTCGGCCATGGGAGAACCGTCTATTACAAGTCGACAGCTCAAGTCTCATTGTCTAACCCAGTCTAAAAGTGATTGATCAAGAAAGCCTAAACATTCTTCTATGGTGATAGGCCACGGTGCAGCTGTTCTCGCTGCGCGGAACGGCCACGCGGTTTGAGGCGCCGTGTCACGGATTGCGCGGACCCTCCCGCCGGAGGTTCGATTCCTCCCTCGGGCTTGGGTGTGTGTGTTGTTCTTAGCATAATTTAGTTTAAGTAGTGTGTACGTGCAGGGACCGATGACCCCAGGAGTTTGATCCCTTAGGAAGTCACACACATGTGAACATATGAGCAACTGTTCTCACCAGAATAGTGGTTGAGAGTGGCAAGACCTGCGTCTGCTGCGGCCTGCCGACAACAACGCCCGTAAGTCCGGAGTGAAGAACTGTTTAGAATGCAAGTCCGTGCCTCTCGGCTGCCTCTTCGTTGGAATGTCTCCCTATGTGCCTTCAAACACGCGTGTTCCTCACTCCCTACCATAGGGTCTCTCGAGAATGCCTGCGCCAGCTCTGCACCATCAATGCGAAGGCTGGAACAAAGTTTGACCAATACAATTTTTGAAACCTGAACTCCAACATCACAACCATGAGACAGGAATCCGTCGCTTCCTTGGTTTTGCGTCTGGTTGGCACCATTCATTCCCGACAAAAACGAAAAAAAAAGCTGCCGCATTACTCCCCACGTGAAAACTTCGATATCGCTACCTTCATCTTTCTCCGAAGGCCTGTCGGTCAACAAGCACAGGCGAATGTTGTTCCTAACAGGGATAGCAGCATGTAGACTAATTTCTTTTCCGTTGGCTGCACGAGCATCGTCCCAAACCGAGCATCTTAGAAAGGCACCCCTGCTGTGCCGGATGACTTCCGCAGTTCTTAGGACTGAGACTACGCGAGACCGCACGTGTCACGATGTCGGAGCGGCGTGATGGATGGGCGCTACCTGCTGAAGATCAGTCGCCTGTTCTGTGGCTCATCCACTACTTCTGCAGAGCCGAGCAGTTTATTTAAAAAATAAACATTCCATTAGATTCACTACTGGCCATTAAAATTGCTACACCACGAGGATGACGTGCTACAGACGTCAAATTTAACCGACAGGAAGAAGATGCTGTGTTATGCAAATGATTGGCTTTTCAGAGCATTCACACAAGGTTGGCGCCTGTGGCGACACCAGTAATGTGTTGACATGAGGAAAGTTTCCAACCGATTTCTCATACACAAACAGCCGTTGACCGGCGTTGCCTGATGAAACGTTGTTGTTATGCCTCGTGTAAGGAGCATAAATGCGTACCATAACGTTTCCGACTTTGATAAAGGTCGGATTGTAGCCTATCGCGATTGCGGTTTATCGTATCGCGACACTGCTGGCTCGCGCTGATCGAGATCCAATGACTGTTAGCAGAATATGAAATCGGTGGGTTCAGGAGGGTAATACGGAACGCCATGCTGGATCCCAACGGCCTCGTATCACTAGCAGTCGAGATGACAGGCATCTTATCCGCATGGCTGTAACGGATTGTGCAGCCACGTCTCGATCCCTGAGTCAACAGATGGGGACGTTTGCAAGACAACAACCATCTGCACGAACAGTTCGACGACATTTGCAGCAGCATGGACTACCAGCTCGGAGACCGTGGCTGCGGTTATCCTTTACGCTGCATCACAGACTGGAGCGTCTGCGATGGTGTATTCACCGACGAACCTAGGTGCACGAATGGCAAAACGTCACTTTTTCGGATGAATCCAGGTTCAGTTTACAGCATCATGACGGTCACATCCGTGTTTGGCAATATCGCGGTGAGCGCACATTGGAAGCGTGTATTCGTCATCCCCATACTGACGTATCACCCGGCGTGATGGTATGGGGTGCCATTGGTAACACATCTCAGTCACCTCTTGTTCGCATTGACGGCATTTTCAACAGTGGACGTTGCATTTCAGATATGTTACGACCCGTGGCTCTACCCTTCATTCGATCCCATCGAAACCCTACATTTCGGCAGGATAATGCACGAACGCATGTTGCAGGTCCTGTACGGGACTTCCTGGATACAGAAAATGGTCGACTGCTGCCCTGGCCAGCACATTCTCCAGATCTCTCAGCAATTGAACGGTGGCCTAGCAACTGGCGCGTCACAATACGCCAGTCACTACTCTTGATGAACTG
This sequence comes from Schistocerca americana, assembly GCF_021461395.2. NCBI lineage: Eukaryota > Metazoa > Arthropoda > Insecta > Orthoptera > Acrididae > Schistocerca > Schistocerca americana. The sequence goes on from NC_060124.1 coordinate 563,808,540, forward strand.
TGGTATAGTGTTGAAGCTGCATGGGCAGCTGTACCTGTACACGCCATCCAAGATCTGTTTGACTCAATGCCGAGGTGTATGAAGGCCGTTATTAAAGCCAGAGGTGGTTGTTCTGGGTACTGATTTCTCAGGATCTATGTACCCAAATCTGGTAAAAATGCAGTCACATGTGAGTTCTTGTATAATATATTTGTCCAATGAATACTCGTTTATCATCTGCATTTCTTCTTGGTGTAGCAATTTTAATGGCCAGTAGTGTAGTTAGATAAGAAGATAAAATGAAATGGATGTCATGGACGCAATCCTCGCAATTCATTAACGCTATACATGATTGTAAGAAACACATTTCTATAAATCGGCGCTGTCATCCCACTGACATCCATAAACTGGCGCAATAAAGAACGAAACCATGAAGTGTACCATCCCCGTTCTAGTTTTTACAAAACTAATGAAAAATCACTTACGTGGAGGATTGGAATCATTGTGGTGTTACATTTATAGCGATGACTGTACTTCACAATCCATACTACGGTACGTGGTGCATGGTAGTTCTTCTTCTGCTACGATTTACCCCTCTTTTCCGTTCGAGTCACCCAATGGTCTGTTGAAGGAACAGTATTGGTAAATTTCCGTATGTGCTGGAATTTGTGTGATTTTAGCGTAATAGTGCTATCACGAGATGCAAGTTGAGACGGAGTAATGTGCTGCTTTAATCTTGTTGGAAAGAAAACCTCCCGAGTTTGAACAGTAGATTTCTCCGTGTTATACACTGCCTCTCTTGTGCCACTTGCAGCTAGAATGCGATGGAACATCTCTCTTCGAATTATGTGCAACAGTATTTAAAAAATAATCATCAAATATGGCGAATACACTATGTAAAGGAAAAAGATGTATGACTTTCTTGCGAAACTGTACCGAAGGAACTCTGTCTCGATTAACGCATTAATATACTCTGAGATGCTTACTGTTGTGGTATATGTTCAAGAAAGGTGTGAAAAACAGGTCATCCTATGCTTCAGTGGATGCAGGTTGTAAAACCACCTAAACTGGGGATTGTGACTTGATATTCATTGGACACCCGTAAGAACCTAGAGCTAGGTGGCGGGGGAAGGGGGGGTTAACTAAAATTTGAAGATATAAATAATTACACACTAAGGAACGACTTTCTACAAATATGCAGTACTATACAACAACAGGCTATTATTTAAAGTTGTTATCAAAGAATCTAAAAAAATCCTTGACAAATTCACTTCAAATTTGTAGATGATACCCTACTGAATGTTCAGACGGACACAGGCCTTACCTTTTCCTAATGTATATGATATGTAACAAAATCTCTATATGTAAATGGATAAACTTGTTACCAAAAATCTCGAAACGTTCTTGACCAATTTACTTCAAACGTTTACTTGATACTCTAAAGAAGATGCGGACGTACGAACGATGCATAGTATTAACAGAAGTAAAATATAAGTCTATATGTAATATATAAAAGGAAAAAATTGTTATCAAACCCTGTAAAACTTCGTGACCTGTTTACTTCACATTTTTTCATGACTGAACACACAGACGTACATAGGGTACACATTTTTAAATACATATAACGTACAAATAGTTGTGTAATACACAAAGGCGAAATGTTGTTACTAAAAATCCCCAAAAGTTCTTGACTGACTGCCTTCAAATTTTTACACGAGGCTGTAACGAGCAAACGGACAGACCCACACGTGCAATATATAAAGGGGGACAAGTGTATCCGAAAATAGCTGAAGGTTCCTGTCCAATTTATTTAAGGTTAAGACGGTATTATAACGAACATTGAAACTGAAATAGGGTATACATTATTTTAAAGAAATATAAATCTGTATTACTATATGAAGGCAGGACGTTGTTTAAAGTCCTTTCCAAAAGTCTCGAAAAGTTCGTGATCGATTTACTTCAAATTTTTCCACGGTGCTATAATAATTATTTGGGTGTTTAATTTTGTTACCAAATACCTCGAAAAATACTGGAGCCGTTTACTTCAGATCTATGCATTATTCTCTAACGAACATTGGGAAGGATAAAAGAGAATGGTGCTACCAAAACCGTCGAAAATTCTTGATCGATGTACTTCCAATTTTTAAACGATTTTCTAATAAACATTCGGATGCACATAGGCTATGTAATTTTTAAAAGTATCTCTATTATACTAATAAGCAAAAACCAAAGGTTGTATCCAAAATACTCTAATAACTGTTGACCAATTTACTTAAAATTTTTACACAATACTCCAATAAACATTCAGACCGACATCACTCCGCATCATTTTTTATAAATATTGTCCTGACTCCGAGAATGGAGACTCTGTTATCCTGGACTGTAAAAATATGCGGTTTTGTTTTCTTTGGTAGAGTCAATTTAACTGCGATAGGAGGGCATATAAAACATTAGAGAAGTTGCTCCTTCCCTACCTATTTCTTCTCCTTTCATGTACTTTTAAACAAAATTTGTGTACACAACAAAGTCCTGTTTTTTTTCCTTCCCCAGAGTCGACATTAACAGAAATGAGGTAAGTTGGATATATGGCTTTTCGGCTTATTGTTAGATTACTACTACTACTACTATTACTACTACTACTGAATCTGAAGCCTGGAACTTTACAATCCTCCCCATTCGCAGATGTGCAATATACTGTCATTGAAACTACTGCCCTCACAGAGCCAACAGCTAGAGATGTCTTCCTCATACCTCGTAGACAAATGATCCCATCCGACTTAGACATTCATTCTAACCGAATTCAGTCCCCAATCAAGGTTAAGTTTTCCATAACAGTGATCAAGACCAAAGGTCAGAGAAAGAAGGGAAGAGGAAATGGACAAGGTGTGGGAGGGCCTGCATAAAATGGACAGAGAGATGAGGAAGAAGCGTATGAGAGAATGGGGAGGAGATGGTGAGAGACGGGAGGAAGGAGGGGCTGGACAGAGGAAGGGAGAGGAAGAGAGAATGGACAGAGAGTGGACAGAAGGTTGAAATAGAGGGAGGAGGAGGTGGCAAGAGAGGAAAGGGGAGGAGGGAGGGACACACAGCGGGGGGAAGAGGAGAAAATCGTTAGAGAAAGGGGGAAGGATGAGATAGGCGGAGGAGGAGGTGGTGAGAAGGAAATGGGAAGAGGAGATGGACAGAGAGATGAGGTGGAAGAGGAAATGGTCAAAGAAATGGGACAGACGTGTATCTTATTCCCACACGTATACACTAATTGCAAGGAACTGTCGGCTTCGTTACTAGCGTTACTAACTATACTTTTCGTAATGTTGCTGCCGTCTAGAACAATTACAAATTTACACATGTGTGTGATTTCTGTTCTTCCGCACATGCTCGAAAGAGCTAACACCATTTGGGGATCCAGCGGCTATCTTGAATTAAGTCACAAAGGAATTACAGATTGCCTATGAGAGAACATCGATTGAAATCAGGGGGGAAAGTTGAAAATTTCTGCCTGACAGGGATTCGAACCCACGTAGCTGCTTTCTAGGCTGATGCACCGGCTACTAAGTCATCCTGACCACTGAATCATCCAGACACAGTGGTAACTGCAATTGTGCGGACTACCCTAGAACGCTTCCTGTCAGACCCAATTTCTCACCTTATACACACACTACGACTGCAGTGCCCCTTGCCCATTGTCCTCATTATTCGCGGCATTTTGCCGATTGTCGTAAGAGCTCGAGCTTGATGTGTATCTGCACTGAAGAGATCATTCGCCGTCACGCCTTAATTACGTAGGTATGTGATGTCAGTTCTTTCACTCTCTAAAAGTGCAGAAAAAAAGTGTAGACATTGGAACAATCAACAATGTAGCAGTGTTGGTTAAGAAGCAGTGCTCCAGGCGCTAATAGAAAACGCTGAATCTCAAACGGTTATAGTAACGGAAAGCTGGGTAAATCCGGAAATAATTTCAGCCCTAATTTTTACAACGGAGCTAGTCGTGTTCAGAAAGTATAAATTGGTGAATTGGTGATGTAGTGCTTGTTGCTGTCAGAAATATTTTATTTTAAGTCATGTTGAACTAGATAGTTCTTCTGAGTTTGTATTGTCCTCCAGAACAGGTCGTGAAGGCAAAACGGTGCCGACCGTGCCATCCTCAGCTAATAGGCGCCGCTGGATACGGATATGCAGGGGCATGTGGTCAGCACACCGCTCTCCCGGCCATATGTCAGTTTTCGTTACCGGAGCCGCTACTTCACAATCAAGTAGCTCCTTACTTTGTCTCGCAAGGGCTGAGTGCACCCTGCTTGCCAACATTGCTGAGCAGACCGGATGGTCACCCATCCAAGTTGTAGCTCAGCCCGACAGAGCTTAGCTTCGGTGATCTGACCGGAACCGGTGTTACCACTGCGGCAAGGCTGTTGACAAGTGAGTTGGTATGGACAGAGGTTATGCTTGATTACCGGAATAAACTAGTAATTAGTTCGTTTTAACCACAGCTCAGTACCCGACTAAGATGTTATCGTTGCTGAACAGTTCAAAGAGGCCGGGCGGTGTGGCCGAGCGGTTCTAGGCGCTTGAGTCTGGAACCGCGCGACCGCTACGGTCGCAGGTTCGAATCCTGCCTCGGGCGTGGATGAGTGTGATGTCCTTAGGTTAGTTAGGTTTAAGTAGTTCTAAGTTCTAGGGGACTAATGACAGATGTTAAGTCCCATAATGCTCAGAGCCATATGAACAATTTTTTGAAATCTAAGAGAACTTGAGTGTAATTTAAGATAGGTACAGCACTCATACAATTATAGATGGTGGTGGTTTCAATCAACCCTCGATGTGTTGTCGAGAAGACATGTTTAAAGTCGGTGGTAGGCATAAAACGTCTATCAAAATCGTACTGAATGCCTTCCCAGAAAACCATTTTGAACAACTAGGTCAGGAGCCCACTTGATGTGTAAATGATTGCGGAAACATCCATGACGTCTTAGCGATGAATGATCCTGACCAAACAGGGAGCATCATGACAAATACAAGGATTAGGGACCACAAGCCTGTTGTAGCTATACTGAATGTCGTAACCCTCTACTCACCAAAAATAAAAGCAAAATACATATATTTAAAAATTCAGGTAAAACTTCGCATTCCTGTCAGACAGTCTCCACTTACTCCAGTTTGACTACGTAATGGAGACCTGACGTGCTTTAAATTCAAGGAAATAGTATCGGCGGCAATTGAGAAATATGTACCAAATGAATTAAAAAGACATGGCACTGAGGCCCCATGGCACACAAAACAGGCCAGGACACTATTGCAAAAAGAAGAAAAAAGCATGGGAAATATAAAAGAACGCAAAATCCCCATGAATTTTGAAGTCTTACAGAGAAACAGAACTTAGTGCGAACTTCAATGTGAGATGCTGTTAATAATTTCCCCAACGAAATTCTGTCTCTAAAACTGACAAAAAACCCAAAGAGATTCTGGCCGATTGTAAAGTACTCCAGCGGCAAGGCGCAATCAACACCTTCACTGCGCGATAACAGCGGTGATGTTATTGGTGAGAGTGCCACAGAAGTTGAGTTACTAAGCGCAGCTTTCTGAAATTTCTTCACAACAGAAGAAGATGTAAATGTTGCAGAATTCCTATCAAGAGCAAATATCAATGTGAGTAACTTAGAAGGATATATCCTTGGTGTATCAAAACAGCTTAGAACACTTAAAAAAGGCAAGACTTCCGGTCCAGATTGTATGCCAGTCAGGTTTCTTCCAGAGTTTGCTAATAGAACAGCTCCACACTTAGCAATTTCATACAGTCGCTCGCTCGTAGAAAGTTCCGCACCCAAATAATGGTAACTTTCACACTTCATGCCAATATTCAAGAAGGGAAATAGTAGTACCGTAATCCGTTGAATTACAAACCCATGCCACGAACATCAATTTGCATTCGGAGTTAGGAACATGTACTGTGCCCGAAAATTATGAATTACCTCGAAGGAAACCATTTGTTGACAAGTAGCCAACACGGATTCAGAATATATCGTTTTTGTGAAACACAGCTAGCTCAAGACCTCAGGCAGAAGGGGATGTCAAACTGATTGTATAGTTTCAGATTTCCAGAAGGTTTTTGAGACCGTTTCTCACAAACGACTTCCAATTAATTTGCGTGTCTATGGAGTATTGTCTCAGTTGTGGAATTGGATTCCCCTTGTTTCGTTATGATGATGATTTCTCGCTATGTAGGTGGGCGCCTTCCTTGAGCTTTTTCGATGTTTCTCGTCAGTCTTATCTGATGCGGATTTCACACTTCGGAAGGGGGCGGACAAGAGTAGCGTAAGCAGTCTCTTTAGTAGACCTGTTGATTTTTTCATGTCTTGTAATGACAAACCGCAGTATTTGGTTTACTCCCCCACAACATTATCTATGTGATCACTCCCGTTTAAGTTATTCGTAATTGTAGTCCCTACGTATTTAATCGAGCTTACAGCCTTTACATTTATGTGACTTACCGTGTAATAAAAATTTAGCGCATTCTTTTTGGTGCTCATATGGATAACGTCTCACTTTTCCTTACTGAAAGTCAATTGCCACATTTTGCATCATACAGACACCTTGTCTAAAACATTTTTCAATTCGTTTTCATCATCTAATGACTTCACATGACGGTAAAAGACAGCGTCATCTGCAAAGGAACTAAGAGGGCTGCTCAGATTTTCTCTTCAATTTTTTACGTGGACCAGGTTCGACAGACAGCCTGCAACACTTCCTACGGGACCGCCAGATATTGGTAATGCTCGTTACAAAACAGTTCCAGCAAACGTGACGTCATTTTCACGTCACGCGCAATATCGATGACCGCAAGATCAGCTATCATCCTTTTTCAGATCAGACATGATGTAAATAACGTCCGGTGTTGCAGAACATACTTGCATTACGTTCTTAAGGAAGTAACAGAACGTGTTAACAACGCAAACATGGAAAAAAATACATATAACGGAACTTCCTGGCAGATTAAAACTGTGTGCCCGACCGAGACTCGAACTCGGGACCTTTGCCTTTCGCGGGCAAGTGCTCTACCAACTGAGCTACCGAAGCACGACTCACGCCCGGTACTCACAGCTTTACTTCTGCCAGTACCTCGTCTCCTACCTTCCAAACTTTACAGAAGCTCTCCTGCGAAACTTGCAGAACTAGCACTCCTGAAAGAAAGGATATTGCGGAGACATGGCTTAGCCACAGCCTGGGGGATGTTTCCAGAATGAGATTTTCACTCTGCAGCGGAGTGTGCGCTGATATGAAACTTCCTGGCAGATTAAAACTGTGTGCCCGACCGAGACTCGAACTCGGGACCTTTACCTTTCGCGGGCAAGTGCTCTACCAACTGAGCTACTGAAGCACGACTCACGGCCGGTACTCACAGCTTTACTTCTGCCAGTACCTCGTCTCCTACCTTCCAAACTTTACAGAAGCTCTCCTGCGAAACTTGCAGAACTAGCACTCCTGAAAGAAAGGATATTGCGGAGACATGGCTTAGCCACAGCCTGGGGGATGTTTCCAGAATGAGATTTTCACTCTGCAGCGGAGTGTGCGCTGATATGAAACTTCCTGGCAGATTAAAACTGTGTGCCCGACCGAGACTCGAACTCGGGACCTTTGCCTTTCGCGGGCAAGTGCTCTACCAACTGAGCTACCGAAGCACGACTCACGCCCGGTACTTACAGCTTTACTTCTGCCAGTACCTCGTCTCCTACCTTCCAAACTTTACAGAAGCTCTCCTGCGAAACTTGCAGAACTAGCACTCCTGAAAGAAAGGATATTGCGGAGACATGGCTTAGCCACAGCCTGGGGGATGTTTCCAGAATGAGATTTTCACTCTGCAGCGGAGTGTGCGCTGATATGAAACTTCCTGGCAGATTAAAACTGTGTGCCCGACCGAGACTCGAACTCGGGACCTTTGCCTTTCGCGGGCAAGTGCTCTACCAACTGAGCTACCGAAGCACGACTCACGCCCGGTACTCACAGCTTTACTTCTGCCAGTACCTCGTCTCCTACCTTCCAAATTTTACAGAAGCTCTCCTGCGAAACTTGCAGAACTAGCACTCCTGAAAGAAAGGATATTGCGGAGACATGGCTTAGCTACAGCCTGGGGGATGTTTCCAGAATGAGATTTTCACTCTGCAGCGGAGAGTGCGCTGATATGAAACTTCCTGGCAGATTAAAACTGTGTGCCCGACCGAGACTCGAACTCGGGACCTTTGCCTTTCGCGGGCAAGTGCTCTACCAACTGAGCTACCGAAGCACGACTCACGGCCTGTACTCACAGCTTTACTTCTGCCAGTACCTCGTCTCCTACCTTCCAAACTTTACAGAAGCTCTCCTGCGAAACTTGCAGAACTAGCACTCCTGAAAGAAAGGATATTGCGGAGACATGGCTTAGCCACAGCCTGGGGGATGTTTCCAGAATGAGAATTTCACTCTGCAGCGGAGTGTGCGCTGATATGAAACTTCCTGGCAGATTAAAACTGTGTGCCCGACCGAGACTCGAACTCGGGACCTTTGCCTTTTTTTTTTTTTTTTTTTTCTTTTTTTTCTTTTTTTCAATAAATTGTATCCACTTGAATATTATTTGTGACATTGTATTTTATTTCAAGTATTATTTTTCCACGACAAACGACTTTCAACAACTTATTATATGCATAATTGTTGCAACTGATTGCCGGGAATTATGTATATATATATATACATTTGAATTACAAAAAACAAATAATAAAAAAAAGTGGCATGGCACGAGATTCGATCCGGCTACCTTTTTTTTTTTTTTTTTTTTTTTTTTTTTTTTTTTTTTTTTTTTTTTTTTTTTCCACTTCAGGTGTTGGCCCCTATCACCCATACTACCCCCAAAAACCTATCTAGCCTAAAAACAAAAACAAAGCTAGTGCCACCGCCACTTTCATCCTGAAGCTAACTAGGACGGCCGTTCGCCGCCACTTCAGGTTCCGCCAACGAACAAAAATTAAATATGCCTCTGAACTTTGTATAAAAAAATAAAATAAAAGAAGAAAGGAAAGGGTATAATACTTTATTAAATTTTATTTGTTGTTCATTTGGTTCTTATTTTGGTCTTGTGTATTTATTTGGATTAGAAAGCAGGTCTCCTGCCCACGTTTTTTCTTTTTTTTTTTTTTTTATTTATTTTTTTTTTTTCTTTTTTTACAATGTGCGAACAGTCACAGTTAACCAAACCTGGAAAACTAAAACAGAATGAAGACGCCATCGAAGATATGAGACATAAATAGCATGAAAAGAAAGCTACCACGTCGTAGTGAGGCTTCCCAGCGACTGTGCCCACTGATAAGATTGTTCAATATATGGTCGTTTGCAGTTCGTTCTGACCTCATCTGCCACTGCCTGGAACATTCCAGCTACACGGCGGGCTGTGAAAGGCACTCCATAGGTAATTTGCGAAGCACTGTCGATATCTGGTATGCCCGGAAATAGCATGATGTCTTTCTTGCAAATAGAGCCAGAAGTCAAGGAAATCCTTGTGTCCGTCACGACAGAGGTAATGGACGGCATGTCCACGTATCCAGGTGACGGAGTTGGTTCGAGTCTTGGGGTAAAATGTCTCATCCGGAAACAATAACGTGCGTGCAGATATATGCTCCGGCCTAACTCGCAAGAGATAAGCCAGCATCTGCCGCACTAGGTGCCAAACCGGTTCCGCCTCTCCACAGCTGAGGCGGTGCTCGTCAGAATCTACTGTATTACAACCCACACAATTGGGAGATTCTGTCATGTGGATATTGTAGAGACGTTCTTGCGTCACGAGCTTCCCATTAACGACGACGTACCATTGAGAAACAACATCGGAATCAAGCATGGCATCGTGTACAGTCTTCCACACCACGCGCCACCGTACGTCAGGATATTTTAGTTCGACCACATTTAGGGGGCGGCGTTGCAGCATGTCATGATATAGGTGTCGAGTTGTGGCCATTTGTGGTGTCGTGAGCGCTACACTGCAATAACTTTGTTCTAAATAGAAACGTCCTATATAAAAGAGGGGCGCCGGGATGTCCTGTAGTGGCACCGGCGCTCTTAGTGAAGCAGGTCGTAGTGCCGTCAGAAGCAGACTCGTGAGGCTCGTAGGACAACGGCGCAGCAGACATAAATGTGAGCTAACATAGAGGGCAATGGCCCTATCATGGACGTTAACTAGGCCGAGACCACCTTTGTCCTTGGGGAGGGTAAGAGATACGTATCTGATCTTCAGTAACATACCAGTGGTGACGAAGTATCCCAGCGCTGCCATAATGCTACGAGCCAAGGGCTTCGGAATGGGTAGCGTTTGGGCGACATGCGGTATGCGGGACGCAAGGTATACATTGGCATAATACGCCCGCTGAACGATGTTGAGGGATCGCAACCGCTGATTTGCAATTCCGGCCCTAATTTGGTTAAGAAGGCGTCGATAATTGAGCGTCGTCGCGCGTCGCATGTCGTTCATGAAATCTAAGCCCAAGCAGCGTACAGTATCACTGAAGCGTAAGGGGGCAATGTGTTCCTGCGGTAGCCCAATCCCGATGCTCAAGGCGACGGACTTGTCAACGTTGATTTGGCTACCAGAAGCTGTACCGTAGGTTCCAATCCAGTCCAAAGCTGCGGCCATATCGTCAGCTCCTCGTATGACGATCATCAAATCATCCGCATATGCGGTGCAGCGATAGATGGAGCCGCCGAACTGTATCCCAGTGAGCCTGTCTCGGAGACCACACAACAAGGGTTCTAAGGCCAATGCAAATAACAATGTTGATAATGGACATCCCTGTCGCACTGATCGGCGGATCGGCATGGGTGCCGTCAGTCTTCCATTGACAAGAACTCGAGAAGTTGCACCATGTAGTAGGCGTGTCAACACTGTGATAAAGGGGTCGGGGTATTCCATGCGCCGTAGAACGGCCGTGAGGAAAGTGTGGCCCACACGGTCAAAAGCCTGGCTAAAGTCGATAGACACGAGGGCTGCCGGCAAACGTCTCACCCGTGCAAAGGAGATGAGATCTCTGTAACGACATAACGCAGTTCTGATGTTGTTGGGTCCCCCCAAGGACGTCTGATCGCCGGACAAGACGTGCAATAGTGTTCCGCGAATACGTTCTGATAGCAGCCTCGAAAAGATCTTGAAGTCGCTGTTCAATAACGTTAAGGGACGATAGTCGCGGACATGATTCCGTCCCTTCGGCTTATGGATGGGGACAATCAGACCTTCCAAGAATGGTGCAGGCAATGTTATACCCGGGGACATCAATTCCTGGCAAATTTCAATCAAACACGGTAGCAACAGTTGTTTAAAGGCTCGATAGAACTCTAATGGTAACCCATCGATTCCTGGTGATTTATGGGGAGCACCTTTACCAATGGCGTGGAGCACTTCCTCTTCTGTCACTTCTCCCAGTAAAGTCGGTACCATGTCTGGTGGAACTGTACCGTGGACATGTGCTGAAACGGTGTCTACCGTCGCCATATCAGGGAGCACTGCTGAATAAAGTTGAGCGTAATGCCCATAGAAGGCTTCTGCTATATCTGCTTGTTCTACCACATGTCGACCGTCGTCGGTCATCATGTCGGTTACCAGTGCCCTACGGCGCCTCCTGCGTTCTATGAGCACGTGGTGCATAGATGGCCTTTCTGATTGTATCATGTCTGGAGCACGCGACCGTATAACAGCGCCTTGTAAATGATGGCGTGCTAAGGAGACGAGCTGCGCTTTCGCGCGATTGACTGTGATCTGCCTGTCAGGTGAGGGCTCCATAACAAGACATTCCCGTAGGACGGTGTAATAAAAGTTTTCCGTGCTCCTCCTCCATGCCGCTGCTTCCCGGCCGTAAGTCATGAAGGTGCGTCTAAGAGCAGGCTTCGCACACTCAATCCACCAACTGAGGGTCGATCGGTACCGACCACGACGCCGTAAGGACGCGTTCCACGACTCTTCGACAGCACCTTTACATGCCGGCTCGTCCAGATGGGCGACGTTCAGTTTCCAGGGAGGCCTACTGCGCCACACACGTGCAGGTTTGAGGGCAATGGTGCAAATATAGGCTGTGTGGTCGGTGAATGCAGCGGGCCAGAGCTCTGCTCCTCTCGTCGCCGTCGAAAGGGTGCTTGTGACGTAAATCCTGTCCAACCGACTTGATGAATGGCTTGTATAATGGGTGTAACCAGGAGCTGGGCCATGGATGTGGCGCCACGTGTCAATCAGGTGGAGGTCACGCACTAGCATTTCCAATTCCGCACACGGGACGTGATGTGGCTGCTGATCAGATGGAGATAATGTACAGTTAAAATCTCCTCCGATCACCATATCGTCTATGTGGCCCATAAATAGACGCGTAATATCTTCCGAAAAAAAGCGGGCCCGATCTCTCCGTCTCCCTGATCCTGAAGGGGCATATACATTGATGAGTCGTACACCGTTGACAGTTACTGCCATGGCTCTTGCACTCGGTAGGTACAGTTCGTCCGTAGCCGCCAAACCGTCCCGTAGCAGAACAGCCACACCACAATCGGTAGAAGAGGCGTGGGAGATGTGGGCGCTATATCCGTAGAAGTCAGGGAAACTAGCGACACATACTTCCTGTAAGAGGGCCACGTCGATGTCCGCCGCATCAAGCATGCGATGTAGCATTGTCAGTTTGTGTGGTGCCCTTATCGCGTTGATATTGATTGTGGCAAGGCGAAAGGTGTGCTGCCTAGCCTCTTCACCTAGGGTAGACGCCATGGCAATAAAAGCTAACCGCAAGAGATGCCGGACCCACCAAACCCGTTGCAAATTATGAGTCTTTCACGCTAGTAGTGGCATCCCCAATGCCGCCCCCTCCCCTGTCACCCGTGCCCTCGTCAGGAAGTTCCTCAACATCGTCCGACCACAGTGGGTGCAACACGATGCTGTGTGGCTGATCGGCACCTAAATCTCTCTCACGTACGTCGTCTTTGGTAGAGGTAGACGGATCGCCATCCATCGACGCGACCTGCCGCGTTTGTGGTGCAAGAAGTAACTGGGCACTCGTAGTATGGGCAAGTGAACCGTCTACACCACTTAGATCCTCAGCAGGCGCAGCATCCATGCTGTCTGATGAGATGTCACCTTCTTGACCGGCCGTGTGTAGGAGGCAATCGTCAGACGGGGTCCGCCGACGTCGCTTGCGTCGTCGGGGCGAACGTTGCTTTCGAACGTGGACATCCGTATCCGAATGTGGGAGGCAATCCAGCGTCGTATCACCTTCCGCTAGGAAAGCCGCGGTCGGGACAATGTTCGCGTCCACGTCCATCGCGTTCTGAATGTTATGTTGCGTCTGGAGTCCGTGGGACTGTTGCTGCTGTTGTTGCTGTGGAGGGGGCGACATATGGGTTGGCACCGAGGGTCCTTCCTCTTCCTCCCGTGGTACTTCTGGCGTCGATGGATGTGTCTGATCGCCCGTTTCGTCCTCAACTATGGTGCGCATCGTCGTCTGAGCGTACGTGAGGGGCAGGATTGTCGTCCCCGTCGGGGAAACGGAGTCTCCCACTGGTATCTGCGTAATTCTACGTTGTAAGCAGCTCGATCGAACATGGCCTTCCTGCCCACATCCGGAACAGGTACGCGGTTGACCGTCGTACATGATGATTGCACGGCAGCCACCGATGTTCAAATAGGACGGCACATGTTTCTTGAGCTCAAGTTTAATTTGGCGCACACCATTGTAGACCTTATACGTCGAGAAAGTTTGCCACTTTTCTGCAACGTGGCTGATAACATTGCCATATGGTCGGAAGGCGTCCTTGACAACTTCCTCTGGGACCTCGAAGGGGAGCTCAAAAACTCTTACAGTCCTTAGGCCCATGCCTGCATGATCCACCGTCACTGCACCGATATGCCCGTCAGCATGTTTGAATCGGAGAGAGTTCGAGTATTTAGAAACCACTGTCGCGCAGACCTCTGCACTGGTCATTTTAACATAAACCACGCTCGCCGTTATAGAAAAATGTATTCCGACGACAGTCGCCGGATCTAAACGTAGATCGTCGCGTATGAACTGTTCGATTTCATAGGCTCGAGGACGCGCGTGATCCGGTTGGAAAGTAATTTTGATCGTATCGTGGCGCCATGTGTGTGCCATAATCGCACTGAACTTGGAACAAATACAACTCGCGCCGCGAGAAGGTAAACACAAGCAAGCGCTCACGGTCGCGCACGGCGAGGCGCAGCGGACGTCCTCGCCCCACCGCAGCCGAAAGCAGACTGGCCTTTCGCGGGCAAGTGCTCTACCAACTGAGCTACCGAAGAACGACTCACGCCCGGTACTCACAGCTTTACTTCTGCCAGTACCTCGTCTCCTACCTTCCAAACTTTACAGAAGCTCTCCTGCGAAACTTGCAGAACTAGCACTCCTGAAAGAAAGGATATTGCGGAGACATGGCTTAGCCACAGCCTGGGGGATGTTTCCAGAATGAGATTTTCACTCTGCAGCGGAGTGTGCGCTGATATGAAACTTCCTGGCAGATTAAAACTGTGTGCCCGACCGAGACTCGAACTCGGGACCTTAGCCTTTCGCGGGCAAGTGCTCTACCAACTGAGCTACCGAAGCACGACTCACGCCCGGTACTCACAGCTTTACTTCTGCCAGTACCTCGTCTCCTACCTTCCAAACTTTACAGAAGCTCTCCTGCGAAACTTGCAGAACTAGCACTCCTGAAAGAAAGGATATTGCGGAGACATGGCTTAGCCACAGCCTGGGGGATGTTTCCAGAATGAGATTTTCACTCTGCAGCGGAGTGTGCGCTGATATGAAACTTCCTGGCAGATTAAAACTGTGTGCCCGACCGAGACTCGAACTCGGGAACTTTGCCTTTCGCGGGCAAGTGCTCTACCAACTGAGCTACCGAAGCACGACTCACGCCCGGTACTCACAGCTTTACTTCTGCCAGTACCTCGTCTCCTACCTTCCAAACTTTACAGAAGCTCTCCTGCGAAACTTGCAGAACTAGCACTCCTGAAATTAAGGATATTGCGGAGACATGGCTTAGCCACAGCCTGGGGGATGTTTCCAGAATGAGATTTTCACTCTGCAGCGGAGTGTGCGCTGATATGAAACTTCCTGGCAGATTAAAACTGTGTGCCCGACCGAGACTCGAACTCGGGACCTTTGCCTTTCGCGGGCAAGTGCTCTACCAACTGAGCTACCGAAGCACGACTCACGCCCGGAACTCACAGCTTTACTTCTGCCAGTACCTCGTCTCCTACCTCCCAAACTTTACAGAAGCTCTCCTGCGAAACTTGCAGAACTAGCACTCCTGAAAGAAAGGATATTGCGGAGACATGGCTTAGCCACAGCCTGGGGGATGTTTCCAGAATGAGATTTTCACTCTGCAGCGGAGTGTGCGCTGATATGAAATTTGCTGTGAGTACCGGGCGTCAGTCGTGCTTCGGTAGCTCAGTTGGTAGAGCACTTGCCCGCGAAAGGCAAAGGTCCCGAGTTCGAGTCTCGGTCGGGCACACAGTTTTAATCTGCCAGGAAGTTTCATATCAGCGCACACTCCGCTGCAGAGTGAAAATCTCATTCTGGAAACATCCCCCAGGCTGTGGCTAAGCCATGTCTCCGCAATATCCTTTCTTTCAGGAGTGCTAGTTCTGCAAGTTTCGCAGGAGAGCTTCTGTAAAGTTTGGAAGGTAGGAGACGAGGTACTGGCAGAAGTAAAGCTGTGAGTACCGAGCGTGAGTCGTGCTTCGGTAGCTCAGTTGGTAGAGCACTTGCCCGCGAAAGGCAAAGGTCCCGAGTTCGAGTCTCGGTCGGGCACACAGTTTTAATCTGCCAGGAAGTTTCATATCAGCGCACACTCCGCTGCAGAGTGAAAATCTCATTCTGGAAACATCCCCCAGGTTGTGGCTAAGCCATGTCTCCGCAATATCCTTTCTTTCAGGAGTGCTAGTTCTGCAAGTTTCGCAGGAGAGCTTCTGTAAAGTTTGGAAGGTAGGAGACGAGGTACTGGCAGAAGTAAAGCTGTGAGTACCGTGCGTGAGTCGTGCTTCGGTAGCTCAGTTGGTAGAGCACTTGCCCGCGAAAGGCAAAGGTCCCGAGTTCGAGTCTCGGTCGGGCACACAGTTTTAATCTGCCAGGAAGTTTCATATCAGCGCACACTCCGCTGCAGAGTGAAAATCTCATTCTGGAAACATCCCCCAGGCTGTGGCTAAGCCATGTCTCCGCAATATCCTTTCTTTCAGGAGTGCTAGTTCTGCAAGTTTCGCAGGAGAGCTTCTGTAAAGTTTGGAAGGTAGGAGACGAGGTACTGGCAGAAGTAAAGCTGTGAGTACCGGGCGTGAGTCGTGCTTCGGTAGCTCAGTTGGTAGAGCACTTGCCCGCGAAAGGCAAAGGTCCCGAGTTCGAGTCTCGGTCGGGCACACAGTTTTAATCTGCCAGGAAGTTTCATATCAGCGCACACTCCGCTGCAGAGTGAAAATCTCATTCTGGGGACATATAACGGAATTCGAACATCTTTAGATGGTGGAAACCACGACGTTATTCATCACGATAGCACTTAACGATGTGATGTTTAACTCTGGTCTTGGTTATCACAATATTGCCTTAAAGGCTTGTATTGTTTATGCGCTATTAAGTGACATTTAATGATAATGATGATGTGTTTGCGCTAAATTTTAATTTCTCCCTTACAATGATATGGCATACTGCTAATTATAAATCAAGTGTGTTTCATTGTTTATTTGTAAATGACTCACGATAATAACTCTCTCCTAAGAGAGGACTTTTCTATGACGGCATTAAACGTCCATAAAACATTTCATCAAAGTAATAATTACAATAAATCTCTCCAAGACAGGCGTGTTTTTTTAAAATCTGCGATTCTCGCGCATGAAATCTTGTGAGAGGCCGGCATCGAATGCTAATGGAAGTCGATAGCCACTCATACGATCGTCGATATTTTGTGTGACGTCAAAATGAGGAAACGAGATTTACCCGCCAGATATTATTTCTATTCACTAGATGACTTTCCATCAATAATTTCGTACTATAACTTTTGTGACACGAAATCACGATTCCAGTCCCACAACTGAGACGATACTCCATAGACATGCAAATTAATTGAAAGTCACTTGTGAGAAACGGTGTCAAAAGCCTTCTGGAAATTTAAAAATATGGAATCAATTTGACATCCCCTGCTTCGTGAGGCTAAGGAGCTATTTGTGTTTCACAAGAACGATATTTTCTGATGCCTTGTTAATTACTTGCCAATAGATGGTTTTCTTCGATGTGATTCATAAATTTCGGGCACAGTACATGTTCCTAACTCCGACTGCAAATTGAAGTTAGTGGTATGGGTTTGTAATTCAGCGGGTTACAATACTCCTATATCCTTCCTTGTCTATTGGCGCGATTTGTGAAACTTCCTTTTTGGGTACGGACCTTTCTACGGGCGAGCGGCTGTATGAAATTGCTAAGTATGGAGCTTTTCTATTAGCAAACTCTGGAAGAAGCCTGACTGGCATACAATCTGGACAGAAAGTATTGCCTTTTTTAAGTGTTCTAAGCTGTTTCGCCACGCAAAGGATATATCCTTCTAAGTTACTCACATTGATATTTGCTCTTGATAGGAATTCTGCAACATATACATCTTCTTCTGTTGTCAAGAAATTTCGGAAAATTGTGCTTAGTAACTCTACTTCAGTGGCACTCTCACCAATAACATCACCGCGGTTATCACGCAGTGAAGATATTGATTGCTCCTTGCCACTGGAGTACTTTACAATCGGCCACAATCTCTTTGGGTTTTTTGCCAGTTTTCGAGACAGAATTTCTTTGGGGAAATTTTTAACGGCATCTCACATTGAAGTTCACTAAGCTTTTTTTTTCTTCAGCTGCCGTCGATACCATATCTTTGAATTTAAACCACGTCAGGTCTACGTTACATAGTCAAACTGGAGTAAGTGGAGACTGTCTGACAGGAATGCGAAGTTTTACCTGAATTTTTATATATATGTATTTTGCTTTTATTTTTGTTGGGTAAGGATTTTACGAGATTTAGTCTAGATACAACAGCCTTGTGGTCACTAGTCACTGTATTTGTCATGTTGCTCCCTGATTGGTCAGGATCAATCCTTGCTAAGAGGTCAAGTGTATTTTCGCAACCATTTACATCTTCAAGTGTGCTCCTGACTGAGTTGTTCAAAATTATTTTGTGTGATGGCACTCAGTACGATTACGGAATACGTTTCATACCTACCACCGACTTTAAACGTGTCTTTTCGTCAACATATCGAGGGCAGATTCAAGTCACCACCAACTACAACTGAATCAGTTATTTTGAAAATGACGCGAGTCAAATTTTTTGCCGTATTATGTTATGCTTGGATTTGGTATCTACAGAGGTAAATACATTGTTTTGTATAAAAACGGCATCAGTCCAATGCGTAACATAGGCATGGGAGGGCAATGAGTACGTTGAATGTTCTGAAAAGGGCATTAGTCCTGGATTATGCCCCTTTCAAAACAACTACACTGCTCCTGTCTGTTGACGAATGTCGTGCCAAAAAAGACCAAAATTGATTTAAATATATCAAAGTATTTCATGTTGTAGTGTGAAAAATATACTCCTGATGTGTTAAAAGCTTATGAAGATACTGTTGGGTTAAAAATACACCACTTAACTATGGATAAGGCAGGAAACATTTCCTTACCAACAGAGAGATCTACCATTACAAGTGTACAATCAACCATAAGGAAGTTGAAGATATTAAAAAGGTGGTAAAGCACATTCCATTGGAGGATTTCCCCTATTACGAGGAAATATGTGAATGGCCAACACAGGACGAAGAGCTCATGATGACTGAATGTAAAATATAACCTTAAAATCCACATATTTTGTTATCTTTTATTGATAATCCTAATAAGTAATGCTTTTTTGATACAATGTTAACATATTCGAAATCAACATTAAATAAAATCACATTGTCTTAGAAAGTGCTATTCTCCAAATTTCCTTTTTTCTTTAAGAGGGCATAAGTCCACTTACTTTAATCTTTTTTTGCGAAAACAAAGAAAGATAATCACATGCAATTTAGATACACAGTAGATGTTAAATATATACATTAACGAAAAATAATTAAAAAAGTATAATTCAAAAACTGTTTTAAAAACAGTTTTAATCGATTTCCCGAAAAACGCTTCTTGTGGACTCGTTCCCTTTTCAAAACCACTGATTCAACTGTATGAGTGGTGTACCTATTTAAAAAGACACCTCAAGTACTCTTTTAAGTGTTCAGCAACGTTAACATCTTAGTTGGGTAAGGGGGGTTCGGTAAAACGCACCAATTATTAATTTATTCCTGTTATCAAGTGTAACGTCTATCCGTACCAACTCACAAGAACTACCTAGTTCAATATTACTACAAGATATAATACCTCTGACAGCAACAAACACTCCACCACCAATAGTGTTTAATCTACCCTCTCGGAACACCATTAGGTCCGTTGTAAACAATTCGGCTGAATTTAGTTCCAAGTCTATTGTGAAAATTTCGGTTGAACATATTTACAGGTTTGCCCAGATTTCCGTTACTATAACGATTTGAGATTCAGTGTTTTCTATTAGCGGTTGGAGCTCTGCTTGTTAACCAACACAGCTACGATATTGATTGTTCCTATGTCAACTCTTTTTTCTGAAATTTATCAGTGTGAAACAACTGAAATCACATACATACGTAATTAAGGCGAGACGGCCAATGAGCTGTTCCGTACAGATACTCACCAAGCTCGACCTCTTATGGGAATCGTCAGAATGCCGCGCATAATGAGGATAATGGTCAGTGATGACTGGATGTTGTGTGATGTCCTTAGGTTAGTTAGGTGGAAGTAGTTCTAAGTTCTAGGGGACTGATGACCATAGATGTTAAGTCCCATAGTGCTCAGAGCCATTTTCGAGGATAATGGTCAAGGGGCACAGCAGTGGTAGTGTGTGTATAAGGTGATAAACGGGATCTGACAGGGAGCGTGCTAAGGTAGTCCAAAAATTGCAATGACCACTGTCTCTGGATGACTTAGTAGTCGGAGCATCTGCCTAGAAAGCAGGTGACCAGGGTTTAAATCCGTGTCAGGCAGAAATTTTCAACTTTTCCCATTGATTTCAATCGATGTTCTCTCACAGGCAATCTATAGTTCCTTTGTGTCTTAATTCATGATAGCCATTGGATCCCCAAATGGTGTTAGTTCCTTCGAACGTGTGCAGAGGAAGATAAATCACATATATATGTAAATTTGTAATTGCTCTAGAAGGCAGGAACATTACGGACGATATAGCTAGTAACGCTAGTAACGAAGCCGACAGTTCGTGGCAATTATTTTGTATGTGTGAGAATCAGATATATGTCGTAATCTGCTTCTGTCCCATTTCTTTGTCCATTTCCTCTTCCATCCCTCCCTCTGTACATCTCCTCCTCCCACTTCTTTCTCACCACCTCCTCCTCCTCCCCCTACCTCATGTTTCCTCCTCTCTCTGTCGATTTTCTCTCCTTCCCCCTCTCTGTGTGTCCCTCCCCTCTTCCCCTTTCGCCTCTCGCCACCACCTCTTCCCTCTGTTTCATCCTTCTATCTTCTCTCTGTCCATTTACTTTTCCTCGCCCCTCTTCTGTCCATCCCGTCCTCCCCTTGCCCTCCCCTTGCCCCTCTAACCATCCTCCCCATTCTCTCATACGCTCCTTTGCTATCTCTCTGTCCATTTTATGCAGGTTGTCCCACACCTTGCCAATTTCCTCTTCCCACGTCTCTCTGACCATTGGCCTTGATCACTGCTAATGCAAACTAAACCTTGATTGGGAACTAAATTCGGTTAGACCGAATGTCTAAGTCGGTTGGGGTCATTGGTATACGAGGTATGAGGAAGACATCTCTAGGTGTTGGATCTGTGAGGGTAGTAGCTTCAATGACAGTAAACTGCACATCTGCAAATGGGTAGGATTGTAAAGTTACAGGCTTCAGATTCAACAGTAATAGTGGTAGTAGTAGTAGTAGTAGTAATCTAATCATTAGGCGGAAAGCCATAACTACAACTTTCCTGTTTTCCGTTAATGCCGACTGGCTCTGTGCACTATGGCTCTGAGCACTATGGGACTTAACGTCTGTGGTCATCAGTCCCCTAGAACTACTTAAACCCAACTAACCTAAGGACATCACACACATCCATGCCCGAGGCACGATTCGAACCTGCGACCGTAGCAGTCGCGCGGTTCCGGACTGAGCGCCTAGAACCGCTAGACCACCGTAGTGCCGACTGTGAGGATGAAATCCAAACAGCACTTCGTGGTGTACACAGATTTTGTTTAAAAGTACATGAAAAGAGAAGAAATAGGTATGGAAAAAACAACTTCTCTAACGTTTTATATGGCCTCCAGTGCAGTTAAATTGACTGCAACAAAGAAACAAAACCGCATAGTTTCACAGAGTTTCATTTCTCGCAGTCAGTGCAGTATTCTTTAAAAAAGATGCTGTCATATCTGTCTAAATGTTTGTTAGAGCACTGTGTAAAAATTTGACGTAAATCTGTCAACGGCTATGCGAGTTTTTTGGAAACAACCTTTCGTTTTTGTATGTTAGTATAATAGAGATCGATTTAAAAATTACGTAGCCCATATGCATCGTAATATGAGAATATGGGTCTGACGGAGCCGTGCTACGATATTTCTTGTAGTTGCAATGACCCCTGTGGTCGTATGGCTCAGTGGTCAGCGCATCTGCCCTCTAAACAGGAGACCCGGATTCGAATCCCGTCTGGCACGAAGTTTCATCTTTTACCTACTGATTTACATCAATGCCCACTTGCTGCCAATGTTTCCAATGCCTTAGTGTAAAATCCAATGATTTACATACCCGCTGATCTTGTGTAAGAATATGAAATTACGTTGACGTCCGAATATCCTCTTATGGTGGTTCTCTTGTTTAGCCTGGCAATGTGTATTTAAAATCTGCTTCTTATTGCGTTTTTGTTGTGTTTCATCATCGTCGTCATAATAATCTTCTCCTTCCAAGAATTTGGTGCTGTAGTCATCTCTTCCGGTCTCTGTCATCCAACCATCCGTGCATCTCCTATAACATCTGCTTAATTCTCTCTTTCCAGTCGGCCGATGATTCATTATCTTCCTTGGCAATCTGTTTTCGATCATTATGTCAGCATGATATTTCTATTTCATTCTATTCTGTTCTATCTTTTCATTAGCTTAAAAAATATTTTAAATCCGATCTTATCGTTTCATTCCTTATTTTATCCATTTTATTACAGAGTCTTACATCGCTAATGAACTTCATCTCTGCAGGTTGTATACGTGATTTTTTATTTTTTTATTTTTTTACTGTCCCTGTTTCGGAACTACATACAAGATTACATACAACGATAGGTTTAGAGAATATCATTTGTGGTTCTTTTCCTGTTTTTCTTCCAAAAATTCTTCCAGTTGTTTTGGAGATAGTTTTATGTTTATTAATCTTCTTGTTTCATTCCTTATTTTATCCATTTTATTACAGAGTCTTACATCCCTAATGAGCTTCAACTCTGCAGCTTGTATACGTGAATTTTTATTTTTACTGTCCCTGATTCGGAACTACATACAAGATTACATACAACGACAGGTTTAGAGAATATCATTTGTAGTTCTTTTCTTGTTTTTCATCCAAAAATTCTTCCAGTTGTTTTGTAGATAGTTTTATGTTTATTAATCTTCTTTTCAATGTCATAGTTAAAAACTAATATTCCATTCTAAATAGTTGAAGTTGGCTAATTATTCTAAAATGGTCTTATTTATTATTGTTTCCGATCTGACTGGATTCTTTCCTTTAAAAAGAGTTATCTTTGTCTTATTTGTAGGTATAGTTGAGCTGTAATATATCTGATTTTGGCTCAATCTGTATACTGCTATATGTAAATTACCTTTTGTTTCGTGTGTAATTATCTGGTCATCAGCATATAAATAGTATTTAATGGTACAGTGGATTCTATTTTAAATCCTAACTGTACTGAATTTACCACTTCATAACTAGGTCGTACGTAAATTAAGCAAAGTGAGTGATACAATGCACCATTGTCGAAAACCTTGATTTATAAAAACATCATCCTACGTTTTCGAACCTGAACTTAAAACAACCTCTGTATTTTCATAGAGGCTTTTTATGGTAGTAGTGAGATGTTTTCGAAAACATTTCATTTACAATATTTTCCACAAAAGAGTTCTTTTTATCTTATCAAAGGCGTTCTCATAATTAACATACGCTAAAGGCGCTTCTATGCGAAATTTCGCTCGTTGTTATGTGTCATTTGCTTAAAAACAGGTTAATAAATCGTTTTCAGTGCTTAAATTATTTCGATATGCTTAATATTATCAACTCATTCAGTCGTGAAACGTATATCAAAATTTTACAGAATTAAATAGTAAATCTTAAGTGCTTCGTTGCATGCATTTAATCCTAAAATTGGTCTAACATGCTATTTTTAAAAGCTCGAGCCCCACCCATGTGAATCTGGCTTACTGCATTCTTGTTCAGACATGTGCTCCTTTAAATACAGCGTGAACGAGAACACCACAGACAAAATTTCAGTGCTTCTTCAGTTTCAACATTTCGTTGGCAGGGAACAGCAACTTCATTTAAATTCAATAAAGCGTTTATTAATGGTTCCCTCAAGAGTTTCAGTATTTATTTGGCTACTAGTTTCGAAAACTTACAGGTTAATTTTCAAGCCTGGCCTACTGAGGCTGCACTGACAGTGCCTGATCACTGAGTGGCAAACATGCTCCATAAATGCACGTAACGTGTATCCACAGGACATGTGGCCTGTATTTGAAGAAGTGTCATGATGATCTCTCCATTGGCAAAAGATACCGGAATAGTCCCCCATTCGGATCTTCGGGAGGGGACTGCCAAGGGGGAGGTTACCATGAGAAAAAGATTGAATAATCAACGAAAGGATAACGTTCTACGAGTCGGGGCGTGGAATGTCAGAAGCTTGAACGTGGTAGGGAAACTAGAAAATCAGTATCAGGTAATACCAACAGCAGCAGAAAATGGTATAACAGGTGTAGGATTCGTTATGAATAGGAAGGTAGGGCAGAGGGTGTGTTACTGTGAACAGTTCAGTGACCGGGTTGTTCTAATCAGAATCGACAGCAGACCAACACCGACAACGATACTTCAGGTATACATGCCGACGTCGCAAGCTGAACATGAACAGATAGAGAAAGTGTATGAGGATATTGAAAGGGTAATGCAGTATGTAAAGGGGGACGAAAATTTAATTGTCATGGGCGACTGGAATGCAGTTGTAGGGGAAGGAGTAGAAGAAAAGGTTACAGGAGAATATGGGCTTGAGACAAGGATTGAAGGAGGAGAAAGACTATTTGAGTTCTGTAACAAGTTTCAGCTAGTAATAGCGAATACCCTGTTCAAGAACCACAAGAGGAGGAGGTATACTTGGAAAAGGCCGGGAGATACGGGAAGATTTCAATTACATTACATCATGGTCAGAGAGATTCCGAAATCAGATACTGAATTGTAAGGCGTACCCAGGAGCAGATATAGACTCAGATCACAAGAGAAGGCTGAAGTTCAAAACATTAGTCAGGAAGAATCAATACGCAAAGAAGTGGGATACGGAAGTACTAAGGAATGACGAGATACGTTTGAAGTTCTCTAACGCTATAGATACAGCAATACGGAATAGCGCAGTAGGCAGTACAGTTGAAGAGGAATGGACATCTCTAAAAAGGACCATCACAGAAGTTGGGAAGGAAAACACAGGTATAAAGAAGGTAGCTGCGATGAAACTATGGGTAACAGAAGAAATACTGCAGTTGATTGATGAAAGGAGGAAGTACAAACATATTCCGGGAAAATCAGGAATACAGAAATACAAGTCGCTGAGGAATGAAATAAATAGGAAGTGCAGGGAAGCTAAGACGAAATGGCCGCGGGCAAAATGTGAAGACATCGAAAAAGATATGATTGTCGGAAGGACAGACTCAGCATACAGGAAAGTCAAAACAACCTTTGGTGACATTAAAAGCAACGGTGGTAACATTAAGAGTCCAACGGGAATTCCACTGTTAAATGCAGAGGAGAGAGCAGGTAGGTGGAAAGAATACATTGAAAGCCTCTATGAGGGGGAAGATTCGTCTGATGTGAAAGAAGAAGAAACAGGAGTCGATTTAGAAGAGATAGGGGATCCAGTATTAGAATCGGAAATTAAAAGAGCTTTGGAGGACTTACGGTCAAATAAGGCAGAGGGGATAGAAAACTTTCCATCACAATTTCTAAAATCACTGGGGGAAGTGGCAACAAAACGACTATTCACGTTAGTGTGTAGAATATATGAGTCTGGCGATATACCATCTGACTTCGGAAAAGCATCATCCACACAATTCCCAAGACGGCAAGAGCTGACAAGTGCGAGAATTATCGCACAATCAGCTTAACAGCTCATGCATCGTAGCTGCTTACAAGAATAATATACAGGAGAATGGAAAAGAAAATTGAGAATGCGCTAGGTGACGATCAGTTTGGCTTTAGGAAAAGTAAAGGGACGAGAGAGGCAATTCTGACGCTACGGCTAATAATGGAGGCAAGGCTAAAGAAAAATCAAGACACTTTCATAGTATTTGTCGACCTGGAAAAAGCGTTCGACAATATAAAATGGTGCAAGCTGTTCGAGATTCTGAAAAAAGTAGGAGTAAGCTGTAGGGAGAGACGGGTCATACACAATATGTACAACAAACAAGAGGGAATAATAAGAATGGACGATCAGGAACGAAGTGCTCGTATTAAGAAGGGTGTAAGACAAGGCTGTAGCCTTTCGACCCTACTCTACAATCTGTACATCGAGGAAGCAGTGATGGAAATAAAAGAAAGGTTCAGGAGTGGAATTAAAATACATGGTGAAAGGATATCAATGATACGATTCGCTGATGACATTGCTATCCTGAGTGAAAGTGAAGAAGAATTAAATGATCTGCTGAACGGATTGAACATTCTAATGAGTACACAGTATGGTTTGACGGTAAATCGGAGAAAGACGAAGGTAATGAGAAGTAGTAGAAATGAGAACAGCGAGAAACTTAACATCAGGATTGATGGTCACGAAGTCAATGAAGTTAAGGAATTCTGCTATCTAGGCAGTAAAATAACCAATGACGGACGGAGCAAGGAGGACATCAAAAGCAGACTCGCTATGGCAAAAAAGGCATTTCTGGCCAAGAGAAGTCTACTAATATCAAATACCGGCCTTAATTTGAGGAAGAAATTTCTGAGGATGTACGTCTGGAATACAGCATTGTATGGTAGTGAAACATGGACTGTGGGAAAACCGGAACAGAAGAGAATCGAAGCATTTGAGATGTGGTGCTATAGACGAATGTTGAAAATGAGGTGGACTGATAAGGTAAGGAATGGGGAGGTTCTACGCAGAATCGGAGAGGAAAGGAATATGTGGAAAACGCTGATAAGGAGAAGGGACAGGATGATAGGACATCTGCTAAGACATGAGGGAATGACTTCCATGGTACTAGAGGGAGCTGTAGAGGGCAAAAACTGGTGAGGAAGAGAGATATTGGAATACGTCAAGCAAATAATTGAGGACGTAGGTTGCAAGTGTGAGATGAAGAGGTTAGCACAGGAAAGGAATTCGTGGCGGGCCGCATCAAACCAGTCAGTAGACTGATGACAAAAAAAAAAAAAAAAAAAAAAAAAAAGCATCAATCTACACATGCATGTTACCAAGTAAGAATCAAACTGTTGAAACTGCAGCTGTAAATGTTGACAGAGCCGTTAATAAACGCTTTAAGAAAACTTTCAGTGGCTGTTTGGGGATATCGTCTGAGTATTTTTGTTTTTTGGTACAACGTAGCCATGGTTTGCGGCGGTTCCTTGCAGATTAATAACGTAATTAACTTTTATTCGGTTTGTTACCGCAGTCACATTCGTTTCTGCGAAAGTACCTTCAGACTACGAAGAAACCCGAAGATACACTAACCTAATTGTACAACACAAATCACAACGTTCATCTGCGCAAACACTGATATGGTGGTCGTCTCTGCGGGAAAAGTTCGGTATAGCCCCGGTGTCGCTCATCCGTAGCATTTGGTGAACCCGTACTCGAGTTACACATCGACGTTCTCATCATCCGTAGACCGGTCTGTGAATGAATGCAACCAGTTTGTTCACAAACTAGACACACAGCACACATTCAATCGATATTTCCATTGTGGTGCACTTTTACTGTGGGGTAGAGATGCAATGCTAACTGCGGCAGAAAACAAAAGTAAATACATTTCCTTAACCATCCCTCCATGACTGTAGGTCTCTTGCACCAAAAATACTCAGGAGATAACTCTTAACATCCCGTGCAAAATTTGTCGATGGAGTTTACACACTACATCTACAGCTACATCTACGTGATTACTCTGGACACTGTTCATCGAACCATACTGCAGCTGTTTCTCTAGCGTCTTAAATCTTTCTGTGCGAGCTCTGATATCCCTTATTTTATTATGATGAGCATTTGTCCCTATGTAGCTGGGCGCCGACAAAATACGAGGGTTGCCAAGGAAGTAACGCACCGCATTACATTGCTTCAACAATTTTTTATTGAGCACAGTGATAATTACACACCTGAAAGTATAGTGTTTTCTCCACGCACCCAATTTTTTCATGTACTCTCCATCCTGTTCTATGGCCTTCCTCCAGAGCGAAAAAAGGGCGTGTACGCCCTGTCGGCACCAATCCTTGTCCTGGTGGCGGAGCCAATGCTTCACTGTGTGAATCACCTCCCCATCGGCCTCAAAATGTCTTCCACTAATTGCATCCTTTAATGGCCCAAACAAGTGGAAGTCCATGGGGGTTATGTCAGTTGTGACAGCCATGTATGATATCCCACACCGCTACAAATCGTGGAGCTCCGCCGAGCCGCATTCTGATGACCTTACCCTCCGTGCCCAGCGACAAACGCGCTCCATAGACTTTACACAGACGCTCCAAAGACTCTACACGGGCGTTAGTAAATATTCCCCACAGTTTCTTTCTCTGCAGTGAGAAATTCAATGAAGGCACATTGCTTGTAACGTACATCACCTACAGACGCCATTTTTAAACTGTACTGCATCTACGCTATCTGTCGGATGTGACGGAAACTTGACGCGCTCACTCAGTAGACATCAAATAATACATACGTAATGTTCCGCATTCGTAGCACTGTTTTGGGCTAAGGAAAAAAAAAAGAATGCGATGCATTACTTTCTGGGCAACCATCGTATTTTACACTCTGAGGAGAAAGAAGGACTTTATGAGAAGATGTTGCCGTATATGTTTTGATTGCCATCTCAATCCAGGTATCATGTCCGTGGCACTCTCTCCCCTATTTCGCGATAATACGGAACGGGCTGCGGTCTTTCAAGTGTTTCGATGTCCTACGTCAATCTTATTTTATGCGCATCCCACACAGCGCAGCAATATTCCAGGAGAGTGCGGGCAGATGCACTGTAAGCTGTGTCTTTAGTAGGCCTGTTGCAATTCATACGTGTTCTAATAACAAATCGCACTCTTCGGTTTGCCTTCCCCACAACAATTTCTAGGTGTCGTTGCAGTTTTAGTTATTCGGAACTGTAAACCCTAAGTATATAGTTGAATTCACAGCCTTTAGATTTGTATGGTTTATCGTGTAACCCAAAATTAGAGGATTCCTTTTACTACACGTGTGGGAGACTTTATACTTTTCATTACTGAGAGTCAACTGTCACTTTTTTACCACACGTATATTTTGTCTCAATTAGTCTGAAACTTGTTTTGATCGACTGATGCCTTAACGAGATGGTAAATAACAGCGTCATCAGCAAAGAATCTGAGAAGGCTGCTCAGATTATCATCTAAATCGTTTTTTGTAGATAAGGAAGAGGAGAGGGCCTACAACGCTTCCTTGAGGAATACCAGATGTTATTTATGTTTTACTCGAGGACTTCCCGTCAGTTGCTATGAACTGTGACCTGTCTGACAAGATATTACGAATCCAGTCGCACAACTGAGGTGATTGTCCGCATACACTCAATTTCATTGATGTGGGCGTGTACAACTCGTAAGCATTACTGCAAGTTAGTTACCACAAACTTTACGTTGGTAGGGCTCGCATTTTGGGTTCAGCTTCGAGTAAAACAAGCTCCTCGTTGTCTTACAGCTCTTTGTTGTCTTATAGCTCTTTGTTTGGCTTATAGCTCTTTGTTGTCTTGAAGAAAGAGTACAGCTACCGCTGTATGCATATTTTATGTAACCGGTATTTGCTCACTCCATTACCCCAGGGGCATTACCGACGTATGTGCGTAAAGGTCTAAAGTGGAGCGGAGTACCAATTAGCGCTTTCGACAGCAGTGCTACTCAGCACTGATCAGGTACTCGGGGCAAAAGCTATGGGCGGGATAAACGCGACCAGCCAGCAATTTATCTGCGATGTTTCGCCTCGCCCTCACAGAGGCAACTACAGCCGTGCCCATGGATGGTGCAAGAAAGTGTACGGCCTGTGGCTGGCGGATATCGACGAGATATTGCCCCGGGAAGCTCTCCAATTAGCGACCTCTGCCCGGTCGTGGCTTGGTTCCTAAGCAACCCGCAGCGGTCGCCAGCAAAAAAAAGTGAACTTCCTACAACAGGAGAGACT
This sequence comes from Schistocerca americana, assembly GCF_021461395.2. NCBI lineage: Eukaryota > Metazoa > Arthropoda > Insecta > Orthoptera > Acrididae > Schistocerca > Schistocerca americana. The sequence goes on from NC_060124.1 coordinate 563,838,216, forward strand.
CACAATACCTAAGCCCATTGTGAGATATTTTTGGTATTATTATAATAACGACAACAAATAACTATTGCTGCATCATGTTGCCGTATTTTTGTTTTAGAGACGCATGCGTGGTTCTGTTGATTAATTAAGTATTTATAGTATACTCACAATCATTATCAGAACTGAAAAAAGTGCACGAAGCTTTTTTTTTTTGTAGTGGCTGAGGTTATCATAAACGCTCACTAAGTTGTATCTCATACTTACAGCGCTGACTAAATGAATAATTCATAATATGAACATTCAGACATTTAAATCACTTTGTCCTATTCTTAAATCATCTTACACACTAGGCTCGACCAGGTTCCCAATGTCGCTAAGACTCTTAATAAAAATAACATGCTCTGGCCAACGAAAACTTCCTGTGCAAACAATACCTTCGTTTTGTCAGTGTTCTTAGCCTTGTGGAGAAGCCAAACAGCAGGTCACTGCAGTGTAAAAGTGACAAAACTGATCTTCAGGCCGGGAAAGCCTACAATTAAAGTACGAGAATACTAAAACTAATAGCAAAACGTAGTTCTATCAGTGAGAGGCTCAGCTATGTTACCTTTTTCCTTGTTCTAATTTTTGACTTGTCAATTGCTTCGGCAAGTTCTAGACCAGCACTTTATTTACGTACTTCCCTCGATACGTCCCGAAGCGTTCTATTTTCATGTTAAACATTTATGGTTCATGTCGGATAACGTATTACATAATAACTTGTATAGATCACCCTTCCACAGAATCTCACAAATTGCTTTCTCTTTATTTTGCCTGTTACTGTCCAATACTTGTAAGTATATAGCCTTACTGTCACTGCGTAATATTTAAAGACTGTCTCACCAATACTGTTTTGTAAGCTGGTATTTTGTGTTGCTGGTAGACAGCGATTTTATATTTTATGTTTTATATCATGAATCATAAAAAAGGTTGTATACCTGGAACAAGCTTGGAGATACTGACAGGTTTCAGTTAGATTATATAATGGTAAGACAGAGATTCAGGAACCAGGTTTTAAATTGTAAGACAGTTCCAGGGGCAGATGTGGACTCTGACCACAATCTATTGGTTATGAACTGTAGATTAAAACTGAAGAAACTGCAAAAACGTGGGATTTTAAGGAGATGGGACCTGGATAACCTGAAAGAACCTGAGGCTGTACAGAGTTTCAGGAAGAGCATAAGGGAACATTTAACAAGAATTGGAGAAAGAAATACAGTACGAAGAATGGGTAGCTTTGAGGGATAAAGTAGTGATGGTAACAGAGGATCAAGTAGGTAACAAGACGAGGGCTAGTAGAAATCCTTGGGTGACAGAAGAAATATTGAATTTAATTGACGAAAGGAGAAAATACAAAAAGGCAGTAAGTGAAGCAGGCAAAAAAAATACAAGCGTCTCAAAAATCAGATCGACAGGAATTGCAAAATGGATAAGCAGGGATGGTTACAGGACAAATGTAAGGATGTAGAAGCTTATCTCACTAGGGTTAAGATAGATACTGCCTACAGGAAAATTAGAGAGACCTTTGGAGAAAAGAGAACCACTTGCACGAATATCAAGAGCTCAGATGGTAACCCAGTTCTAAGCAAAGAAGGGAAAGCAGAAAGGTGGAAGGAATATATAGAGGGTCTATACAAGGGCGAAGTAGTTATGGGCAATGTTATAGAAATGGAAGAGGATGTAGATGAAGATGAAATGGGAGATATGATACTGCGTGAAGAGTTCGATAGAGCATTGAAAGACCTAAGTCGAAACAAGGCCCCGAGAGTAGACTACATTCCATTAGAACTACTGACGGCCTTGGGAGAGCCAGTCCTGACAAAACTCTACCATCTGGTGAGCAAAATGTATGAGGCAGGCGAAATACCCTCAGACTTCAAGAAGAATATAATAATTCAAATCCCAAAGAAAGCAGGCGTTGACAGAAAATCAGTTTAATAAGTCACAACTGCAAAATACTAACGCGAATTCTTTACAGACTAATGGAAAAAATGGTAGAAGCCAACCTCGGGGAAGATCAGTTTGGATTCCATAGAAATATGGAGATTAAAAATAGGCAAACCTACGTTTCTAGCATTTGTAGACTTAGAGAAAGCATTTGACTATGTTGACTGGAATACTCCCTTTCAAATTCTGAAGGGAGCAGTTGTAAAGTACAGGGAGCGAAAGGCTATTTACAATTTGTACAGAAACCAGACGGTAGTATTAGGGTCGAGGGGCATGAAAAGGAAGCAGTGGTTGGGAAGGGAGCGAGACAGGGTTGTAGCCTCTCCCCGATGTTGTTCAATTTGTATATCGAGGAAGCAGTAAAGCAAACAAAAGAAAAATTCGGAGTAGGTATTAAAATCCATGGAGAAGAAATAAAAACTTTGGGGTTCGCCGATGACATTGTAATTCTGTCAGAGACAGCAAAGGAGGAGGAGGAGATTAGTGTTTAACGTCCCGTCGACAACGAGGTCATTAGAGACGGAGCGCAAGCTCGGGTTACGGAAGGATGTGGAAGGAAATCGGCCGTGCCCTTTCAAAGGAACCATCCCGGCATTCGCCTGAAACGATTTAGGGAAATCACGGAAAACCTAAATCAGGATGGCCGGAGACGGGATTGAACCGTCGTCCTCCCGAATGCGAGTCCAGTGTGCTAACCACTGCGCCACCTCGCTCGGTGACAGCAAAGGACTTGGAAGAGCAGTTGAATGGAATGGGCAGTGTCTTGAAAGGAGGATATAAGATGAACATCAACAAAAGCTAAACGAGGATAATGGAATGTAGTCGAATTAAGTCAGGTGATGATGAGGGAATTAGATTAGGAAAATCGTAGAGGGAGACGAAGAGATGAATAAACTAAGCAGATCCAGAAGGTTGTAGGTTGCAGTACGTAATGGGAGATGATGAAGCTTGCACAGGATAAAGTAGATTGGAGAGCTGCATCAAATCAGTCTCAGGACTGAAGACCACAACAACAACCACATCTTCGCTGTCTTTGATGTCTTTTCCTGTAGACTTTTACACTAGGCCATGTGGGACCACTTTGAATGCAAAAATAAATTGTAGCGTGCAAATCTCTGCTTAGGGTCGTACTCAGGTCAACAAATGATACCCTACTCCCGTATAAAATCATCCTAGCTGTATTAAAATTAGTAAGTTACAGCATTTGCAGTAAGTTCCTTCCGCATTGTTTCGATGTTGATCTCAAAATTATTGTTATCAGAGCGAATTATTGTCACATTTTTAAGGTCGTGTTTTACACTAGCCATTTACGATAGTGACACACATTTCATTGTTGACGTTCTGTGCAAATCTTATTAAATAGCCAGAGAAATCACTTTCGCAAAAAAAGTATCAAAATGCCCTTCGTTTACAAAACATGTTTCGAATGTGTTTTCGAAAGCGGAGAAATTGTAAAATACTTAATACTTAAACACATCCTTTCTGACTTACCATTGCAAATTTAGTTCATTATAAGTGAATACCAGTTACGGTCCCTGTTTTGCATCTGAATGTTTAGTAATGTTTTCACCAAAATCTGTTATACAGGATCATATTAGACTTCCGCAGTGGCCTAAAACTCACAAATAAAATAAAATAGAGTAATTTAACTTCATATATTTTGTTGTGCGGTATCTAGTGCTTCCTGGCAACGTGTTTTTATATCTTAACGTTTACACTATTTACCACTATAGGATTGTGACTGATCACGTTCATTATATTTATGTGGCTTTCGATCTGTTTTAAGCAGAAGACGTGTACATGGACAATACAAAATACAAGACGAGGAGAGATAACTTGTAGCTACTAAGATAACCAAAATGCTAGGTCAGATTGAACCATAAGCTCCACAGTTGCAAAATACAGATTGTTACTTTTATCTAACCACAAGAGATATGATCCACAATACAGCTTGGACAGTGTATTTTATATTTTAAACAGTATGAATGCTACGGCGCATTGACCCAATCTAGGTACTTTATAATGTTGCATACCTTGAACGTGTCAGTTACGAAAGGCGTTCTGGCTGCATTGGGAAAGGGCGATGCAATAGATGAAGCCTTAATTCGAAAGTAAATTGAAAGTTTGACAGGTCAACACACATTCCCTTTGGGTGCGTCTCCATGGTGGGGAAACTGAGGAGTTTATAGTGTGAATTGTTACAGCAAACAACAGATTAGGCTACCACCAAGTTTCAGCTACTAGAAAAGCAACAGATTTGCAAACGTAAAGCTGTTCATGAATCTACTGAATAGCTTACGGCGGGTATGGATGGATATTTTGGAGACTTTCCGCAATTAAGATTCAGGAATGGAGTCCCTCACTGAGAAAAAAATGGGTTGAAGCTCTTTATGCTGAAAGCACCCTACATCTAAAAACAGGTGCAGTCTTCCTGTGTCACAACAAAGACTTTTATTTTTCTCAGATGACATTCTAAAAGCCACTCATCATGGAAGTCTGGTCTATGCTGTACTCATAGCTTCCAAAAGACTTTTGTTTTTCTCAGATGACATTCTGAAAGCCACTCATCATGGAAGTCTGGTCTATGCTGTACTCATAGCTTCCAAAGTGCATTTAATTCGTCTAAATTTCAAAATTTCGATTATACAATCAACCAATGTTTGTGACTGGTTTGAGAGTTCTTGATAGCCAGGATAAAGCACTTTTATTATGGATGGAGGGCGATCGACAAAAGTGGAAATAACTTCGACCATTCCTGAGGGCATTGTGTTGGGAACCTTGTTCTTCGTACACGACGCTGATGACCTGGTAGACTATAGCAATAGCATTCGCAGGCGTTTCACGAATGATGCAGTTATCTATAAAGACGTACTGTTTGTTGAAACGATAAAAGTATTCAATCAAAAGGTGAAATTTAAAAGTTATACAAAGACTGTGCATTTGTTTTACATATACAGAAATCATGAATGTAGCACCTCACAGAACGATGAAACAAACCCTATGGCTACAAAATCAATGATTCGCAATGATGACATGTGGGTGTAAGAATTAGTAGAGGTATGAAAGGGAGTGATCGCACCTGAGGCAGGAGGCACACTTTGTCTCATTCGCGGGATACTCTCAGAATGAAGTCGTTGCACAGGGACAAGGCTTCCAAATCACTTGCGCATCACATCTTAGAATACTCCTCGAGTGTTTGGGACCCGCATCGGATTAGACTAAAATGGGTGACTGAACGCACACAAGTTGTGTGGAAAAACCTGAACTGAAAAATTCTGGAAGACTGATGTCCAATATATGTCGAAAGCCTGTTTACATAATTTCGAAAATTAGTGTTAAATGAAAAAAGTACAGTCGTGCTCAAAAGTATCCGAACGACCTGAATTGCATTTCGCCTGATACGCATGCAACCGGCATAACGCGGCTGTCTCGCAGGTCCTCAAATCGCTCCTTGATACAATCGTTTGACTATTGAAAATGCTTCCAACATGTCACCACTAGAGAACACTGCTCTGGATCGCAGTAACTCAAGATGTAAAGTAATACCACGATGCTACAAATACCAGAGAACACCTTATCACAAATAAGACTGTCCTTAAGGTTTGTAAGCTCACATTTATTACAATAAGTGACATACCTGAAATGTTACCACTCTCATTATTACGTCAGATAGGTAATGCACGTAGTAAGTTTGTCGTTTTTATGATTTCCTCTTCGAAGTACCATACAGTACTTATTATTTAACACAAAATGACATTAATAATATAAGTTAGCCACGAGAAGATAGTTGAAAATATGTATGAACTTCAAATGACACGACGAACCGTCCCGTTCTGCGTATGGATTCAAACCCAGGTCACACAGTCTAAGCAAAGATTTCGTGACTGACGCAAACTAACAGTCATTCCTGATTAGGCATACAGAGAGTGATATACTTCGATTTTAGACAGTATCAGTTAGCAAACATCAACTTCAAATTAAATAACACAAAAATTTTTAACGGACGCGAATTCCTACCCAGCATTTATTGTCCCTATTAACGAACTGCGAGAGATGTTAAATATAGCTTCTTCACAACTACCTTACTTGAAAGGTCGTGAGGCAAACCTTTGTGTTGGACAGGGATTCGAACACAGAACCTAATCGGACTGATATCGAAGCACAACCAACTGTGACATATCGGATTTTCTCGGCAGTAGCTAGATGTTCCAACTGAAATGACGAGACGAAACATTAATTTTTTCCTTCGCCGGACTCCAACCCGGCACCTATCGCTGTTATATTCTAGAGAAAACGAACGTTAAATATGGGTTTGTTGCACCATCAGTGATATGTGAGCATGTTTAAACTAGAAATAATATGACGAAGAAGCCAGTGCTCACTGGGAATAGAGCCCCACACATATCGTTGTTGACTACACACAAAGAGAGGTCAGCTACCGTATTTTTCTCCACCAGCAGCTAGGAGTAACATCTTGAACTTACAGTAATATCACAAATAGTTCTGTGTCCCACTGAGAATCAAAAACGTCAGATAACGTTAGTGTTGACAACGAATGAAAAAACATTAAAAATCAAAATTATTATCCACCAGCAGATAGGTGTTCTCATGATAGAACTTGATAATACATAATGAAATCTTTAGTGCCGGGCCGGTATTCGAACCCATACACGCGCAATATGTGGAGATGTTGAGGAATCTGCAGTTTTGAACAAACAACAAATTGCAGTCGAGCTGTATTGTCACGAAGGGATCAATTTCCACGTTAAGGGCGGTCTGAGTTGCATTCTCAGTTCAGAACCAATTTTATCGACTTATAGAAGCTCAGATAAAAGATGGAATAAGTGTCCTGTGGCCATACATAGCGTTTGTTTTGTCACTATAAATAAATAACTAGTATAAGAAAGATTACTGGTGATAGAGCTTTTACATGTCGCCACTCCAGACTATATTGTGGTTCAACCTGACGTCTACTTGGCAGAGAAGGAATATCATCTTCAATGTGAATTTCAGACCACTCTGCCATTATATCTTCTTCACTTGGTGTAGCCAGAAGAGAATGGAATCCTTCTCTTCCTATCTAAAATCATTAACAGAAGTGGGAATCGAACCCAGACCACAGTTATAAGATCCTAGCACCGGTCCACCAAAGCACCAAATCATCTTTTCCAGCACTCATTTTTTTATCGTAACACCGTTGCGCCACACTGGATGAGAATTCTGACACACAGGCTCCCTGCAGTAAATTGCAGCATGTTCAGTAAATTCATTTACTTGGTTGACCGAATCACTATGAATTAGCTGCTTCGGCTAGCCAGTGCATACACTCGACTCTATTTTGTAATCAACGAACTAAAATCACGTGACTGCCACCTACACAGAGCTGCCAATAGTGTAGTATGCAGAAATTAAAATATGAAGTGTTCTTTTCCACTTGAGCTATTCAATCTACTTGTAAAAAACGCCGTGCAGCGCAAAAGAAAAGCTGTAACTGTTCCTCTCAGAAGTCTAGACCCGACAATTTGCATTATCTCGCAGCGGTGTGGTGTGCAGAAGTTCTGGAAGACTGGTTGTTCAACTCTGGAGCAATTGTAGATATGTGTCAGGTAGTAGCGTAATGGTAAGTGTCGTGCACCATACATGAGAGTTCGCGAGTTCGTATACATTTACTACTATAGTTTTTTAAACTCAGTTCTGCTGTCTGCTTAGGTTACCAATCTGACGGAACTTTGAACATAATTCCCTACACTTCTCAACCCAAAATAGTCGCTTGTGGAAAAAAAGCTAAGTTCTGTGACATTTTGATCTTTTCAGGTTTAATAGACAGCATGGCAGCAGATGCATCTCGAAGCTTTTGTGTGATCAATAAACTGCATGTGCATCGTCAGACTGTTATAGATAACATCAGAGAATTCGCATATATCGTTGATGATTAATTTCGCTCTCATGTTTACTATTGTTTCAACAACACTAAAGGAATCCTTACGAAAATTGTGCACTGTATTACAAGAACTGAAATAAAACTACCCACGTCAACCTTACGACGAAAGTCTGTTTTAATAAAACTTGCTATCTGTACACAAGCATGCCTCTATGGACACGAATTAGTAAAATACTACTCACTTAGATTTTGATTGGGTCTGTGTTTAATTGGTAAGCTGCGTCATACTCAAGAGATGTGCAAATGTGGCATTTCATAAATATAGTTATGTATTTCTAGAAACCCAAAATTTGCTTGTCAGCAGCATTTTGCAGCATTGTAAGTTTTTCACCATTGCACTATGAGCCTTAAGTATTTTCTTGCGATTTCCTTATTGATGTTTGATCTGACTGCTGGTATCTCTTTCACAGAAGGGGTAAAAGCATTGAAATCAGTGACACTCGAACTGCGAAACATAACAGACCCTTCTCCACAGGTCAGCACGTTACCACAGAGCTGGCGAAGAGGCATGTGTCTTAGTTTCCTCTTACGAGGCCAATCGTGGCTAGAACTCATAAACCGCTATTTAAAGGACGAGATTAGTTGCAATTTCCACCTGCAACGACTTTTCTGTGCTGAAAACCGTAAGTTTACAATCATTTGTTACACCTCAAGCGATAATAACCGAGATTACTCAATGGAAATGACCGGTAAAATCGAGTGAACTTTGAAGCTTAATTCCGTGCACACAAGGAAGTAACTCGTCGATCACAGAGTTGCCAAACATACGTTGCCTTGTTGCCAAATCTCAATTACAGTTCCAGCAGGAAGAGGACGAACCGATGTGATTGTACCATAGCTGGTGTCTCCAAGTCGCAGCTGCTACGGCCTGGAATTTGTAATGCATCTGATTCGCATTTCTGTAACTAGGTTTAGGGACTGGAGCGTAGTTACAAATAATACTCAGAATTGACTGCAAACAAAGCATCATAAATCAGTAACTCTTATAGTTGTTTCAATATTTCTTTCGTAAATGTACTCAAAACTAAGAAATTCATTCACAGGCGTTTTCGTGTCTCGCCGATTGTCGAGTACAACAAACAAATAATAATAAAAATAAAAATAGAATGTGTGTGGGTGTATATGTGTGTGTGTGTGTGTGTGTGTGTGTGTGTGTGTGTGTGTGTGACACACACACACACACACACAGAGAGAGAGAGAGAGAGAGAGAGAGAGAGAGAGAGAGGGAGAGAGAGTGGGGGAGAAAGAGAGAGAAATAAAAAAGAATGAGAGAGAGTGTGTAAAATATTGTTGCAAAGAAATTGAATCATGGTATGTAAAGAAATCTTTCATTTAAAATGACACATTACTCATCATTACGAAATGTCGTATTCATGATCTATGGAACGAGAATTAATCTAATCTAATCTAATAACATCATATTGATGACTAGCCATGAAGAGTCATGAATTACCGAAATTTTTGCCAACACTAGTAACCAAATCTAAACTTGAAAGTAAATGACGATAATTTTTGTAATAAACCGGGACTCCTATCAAGACCCTTTCGTCCCTGTTAGCTAACCACGAAAGACGTCTGATATACTTCCATTCTGAAGTAACAAAGTATGCATGCATTTAAAGATGAAGTGCATGATGTGAAGTTCTGTGACAGAGATACGAACCCAACACATAATCGGATTGTTAACTAAGAAAAATCAAATGTCCCTTTCGTCCCTGTTAGCTAACCACGAAAGACGTCTGATAGAATACTTCCATTCTGAAGCAACAAAGTATGCATGCATTTAAAGATGAAGTGCATGTTGTGAAGTTCTGTGACAGAGATACGAACACAACACATAATCGGATTGTTAACTAAGAGAAATCGAATGTTAGGTATCGGTTTTTCTTACGAGCTGCTAGGTGTTTGAACGTAAAATAAGGATACAAACTTCTGTGCCTAAGCGACAATCGAACTGCACACCTTCCGTGCATCCACGAATATAGCTTAAGTATCAGTTGCTTACTCAGCAACAGTAAGATGTGTGCGTGTTCGACCAGAAATAACGACACCTCTTGCGACAGTTGGCACACATTAACAATGCAAATTAATTTTCACTAGAAGGGGGGTGAGCACTTGATGGGGCTTGAAATGAACATTTGAATAACCTTGTACTGGATCCTTTGGACGAGACCTAGAGAAGATTGCAGTCTTGGGAAAAGGAACGAAACGATTGAACTATACTGTTCCGAGAGATTCAGATCCTCGAAAGAGGAGATGCGAATTCGAATCTCAGTCCAGCACCAAATATTTCAACGTCTCTAGTTCAATCAAGTTCAAGTAAAATAAGAGACCTGTTACTTTAAATGGCTAACGGTTCATCAAATAAAATAAAATTTTCAAATGTAAGTAAGTTCACTGGCGACTGTATTTCAGTTTGCCATGACTTCCGCTATATCATTTCCCAACGTAAACCGGCTCTGCCCAGTTGGTAATGAAGGGATGTGATATTTAATGCGGATTATGGATTATAACGTCTTCCTCTTGAGATTACCGGAGGTAAAATAAATCTGTTTCTGCCTCTTAAAAGTAAATTCCGGAACCCACGCAGTGCACCTGTGATAATTCATTCCACCAGACCATTGTGGCCACATTTCCCAGCCTGAAGAGTGTGCTGAAACGGATGATGTTCTTAGTTTACAAAATTTGTCATGGCGGAAAAAAATGTGAGTCTATTAAATGGTTAAGTAGAAGTAAGCTTCTGATGCGGAGATCACGCTATTCTCATATCAGCAGGATGTAAAGACTCTTCTAGGAATCATAGGCTCGAAGTAAGGTCATTTTGAATTTTCACAAATTGAGAAAATCTCTTAAGTTCTAGAAAATCCACTGTGAAGTGTGAAGTTACCTGACCATTCGATTATTACCGTCATTATTACTATCATTCTATTCATACCGCTGCTGGAACACACGTTTGAAGATCATTTAATGCCTTTTGCTCACTATAGAAGTAACTTCCCAAGAACAGGTTCTTTACCTGTCTACGGAATCCTTTTCATGTTAATATCAAACATCAGCAGTTACTGATAGATTCTCTCTCTCTCTCTCTATTCGTTTAGTCGGTTCCGACTCTTCGTGACCCCATGAACCAAATCACGCCACTTTTTCCTGTCTTGCACTTTCTCCCGTAGACCTTCTAGGTTGGAACACATTGCTTGTGTGATGCCATCGATCCATCTCATCCTCTGACGTCCTCTTCTTCTAGTTCCTTCAATCTTCCCCAGCATTAATGTTTTTTCCAGCGAGGCATGCCTTCGCACTGTGTGTCCAAAGTAGGTCAGCTTTTGTTTTAACATTAGACCTTCCAGGGAGAAATCTGGTTTTATTTGTTCCAATATTGATCTGTTGGTTCTCTTTGCAGTCCATGGAACTCTAAGAAGTTTCCTCCAACACCACAATTCGAAGGAGTCAATTCTACGCCGTTCAGCCTTTCTAATGGTCCAGATCTCACATCCATACATCACAACTGGAAAGACCATAGCCCTCACAATACTGATCTTTGTTGCTAGTGTTATATCTCGGGATCTTATAACCTTGTCAAGGTTTGACATCGCCTGTCTACCGAGCAACAGGCGTCTGCGGATTTCATGGCTGCAGTCGCCATCAGCAGAGTTCTGGGAACCGAGACAACTGAATGTGGTTACTACCTCCATGGTTTCTCCTGCTATATCCCACGAATTGGTAGGTGTAGTTGCCATAATTTTCGTTTTCTTCACATTCTGCATAAGACCGACCTATTCACTTTTGTGTTTCACCTTCAGTAAGAGTGTTCCCAATTCTTCTTCACTTTCTGCCCACAGGATCGTATCATCTGCGTACCTGAGGTTGTTTATGTTGTGGACTGGCAAGACAGCAAATCCACTATGACAGGAAGACGAAAGGTACGCTTTTAAGCTCACGCAGGCTGGCATGAGGTCTGGAACAGGACAAGGAATTTATAGTAGCAAAGAACGTACGTAACTACTGGAATACTTAACTTTAATTCATAATCGGTGAACATCGCTCTTGACGGTACATGTTTTACAGCATCAATAGTCACTGGTAATGGCGCCTTGCTAGGTCGTAGCAAATGACGTAGCTGAAGGCTATGCTAACTATCGTCTCGGCAAATGAGAGCGTAATTAGTCAGTGAACCATCGCTAGCAAAGTCGGCTGTCTATCTGGGGCGAGTGCTAGGAAGTCTCTCTAGACCTGCCGTGTGGCGGCGCTCGGTCTGCAATCACTGATAGTGGCGACACGCGGGTCCGACGTATACTAACGGACCGCGGCCAATTTAATGGCTACCACCTAGCAAGTGTGGTGTCTGGCGGTGACACCACAGTTTACATTTATTCCAGCTATTTTAATTCCTGTTTCTCCTTCATCTAGACTCGCATTCCTCATAACATGTTCTGCATACAGATTGAATAAGTACGGTGACAGTATGCAGCCTTGCCGGACCCCTGTCTGAATCTTTATCCATTTCGTTGTTCCATACATAGTTCTCACCGTGGCTTCTTGGTCAAGGTATAAACTCCTTATCAGATGAATGAGGTAATCTCATAGATTACATTAAAACTAAAGTAATTGATGAAGACGTTACTTGATAACAAAAACGCGCTACCTATCTTCATTTACTTGCGCCTAGAAATGGCTATCGAGGACTGCGAAACCAAAAGGTAAGAGATCTTACTGCCTTTCGATATACGTCGCGGTCGGTTCTTCCATATGATTTGATCGACATGACCTGTTTCAAGTTGTGTATGACAGGCAACATTTCAGAAAATCAATTGTTTTCCTTTGAAATAAACAGAAAGATTTTCATTCTAAGCTATCCAAATACTAAATTTTCGCAGTATTAGTTCAAATTTAATATTCGCTTCTATAATTTAGGAAAGTATTTCACAGTTGCAAAACAAAGAGCTTCCTTCTACTTAACCATTTAATAGACTTGCATTTTTCCACCGTGCCTGATTTTGTAAACTAAGCACATCATCCGTTTCGGCACACTCTGGAGGCTAGGAAACGTGGCCAAAATGGTCTGTCGGAACGAATTATCAACATGGATCAAATGGCTCTGAGCGCTATGGGACTTAACATATGTGGTCATCAGTCCCCTAGAACTCAGAACTACTTAAACCTAACCAACCTAAGGACATCACACACATCCATGCCCGAGGCAGGATTCGAACCTGCGACCGTAGCAGTCGCGCGGTTCCGGACTGAGCGACTAGAACCGCTAGATCACCGCGGCCGGCTACGAATTATCACAGGTGCACTGCGTGGGTTCAGGAATTTACTTTCAAGAGGCAGAAAAAAATTTATTTTACCTCTGGTAACCTCAAGGGAAAGACGTTATAATCCGCATTAAACATCACGTTCCTTCATTACCAACTGCGCAGAGCCGGTTTACGTTGCGAAATGACATAGCAAAGAGAAATACAGTCGGCAGTAAACTTACTTACATTAGAAAATTTTATTTTATTTGATGAACCGATAGCCATTTAAAGGAACAGGTCTCTTATTTTACTTGTTCTTGATTGAACTAGAGACGTTGAAATATTTGGTGCTGCACTGAGATTCGAATTCGTATCTCTTCTTTCGAGGATCTGAATCTCTCAGAACAGATAGTTCAATCATTTCGTTCCTTTCCAAGACTGCAATCTTCTGTAGGTCTCCTCCAATGGATCCAGTACAAAAATATTCATAATTTCATTTCAAGCCCTATCAAGTGCACACCCACTGCTAGTGAAAATTAACGTGCAATTTTAATGTCTGTTCATGTGTTGCCAACAATCGCAATAGGTGTCGTTATTTCTTGTCGAACAGGCACGCATCTTACTGCTGGTGAGTAAGCAACTGATACTATATTCGCGGATGCACGGTAGGTGTACAGTTCGATTGTGGCTTAGGCACAAAAGTTTGCATCCTTATTTTAGATTCAAACACCTAGCAGCCCGTAAGAATAACCGATACGTAACATTTGATTTTTCTTAGTTAACAATCCGATAACGTGTTGGGTTCGTATCTTTGTCACAGAACTTCACAACATGCACTTCATCTTTAAATGCATGCATACTTTGTTACTTCAGAATGGAAGTATATCAGACGTCTTTCGTGGTTAGCTACCAGGGACGAAATGGTCTTGATAGGAGTCCCGGTTCATTACAAAAATTATCGTCGTTTACTTTCAAGTTTAGATTTGGTTACTGGTATTGGCAAAAATTTCGGTAATTCATGACTCTTCATGGCTAGTCATCAATATAATGTTAATAGATTAGATTAATTCTTGTTCCATAGATCATGAATACGACATTTCGTAATGATGTGTAATGTGTCATTTTAAATGAAAGATTTCTTTACATACCATGATTCAATTTCTTTGCAACAATGTTTTACACACTCTCTCTCATTCTTTTTTATTTCTCTCTCTTTATCCCCCTCTCTCTCTCTCTCCCTCTCTCTCCTTCTCTCTCTCTCTCTCTCTCTCTCTATGTGTCACATACACACACACACGCACACACACACACACACACACACACACACACACACACACGTACACCCACACACATTCTTTATATATATTTTTATTTGTTTGTTGTACTCGACCATCGGCGAGACACGAAAACACCTGTGAATGAGTTTTTTAGTTATGAGTACATTTACGAAAGAAATGTTAAAACAACTATAAGAGTTACTGATGTATGATGCTTTGTTTGCTGTCAACTCTGAGTATTATTAGTAACTACGCTCCAGTCCCTAAACCTAGTTACAGAAATGCGAATCAGATGCATTACAAATTCCAGGCCGTAGCAGCTGCGACTTGGAGACACCAGCTATGGTACAATCACATCCGTTCGTCCTCTTCCTGCTGGAACTGTAACTGAGATTTGGCAACAAGGCAACGTATGTTTGGCAACTCTGTGATCGACGAGTTACTACCTTGTGCGCACGTAATTAAGCTTCAAAGTTCACTCGATTTTACCGGTCATTTCCATTGAGTAATCTCAGTTATTATCGCTTGAGGTGTAACAAATGATTGTAAACTTACGGTTTTCAGCACAGAAAAGTCGTTGCAGGTGGAAATTGCAACTAATCTCGTCCTTTAAATAGCGGTTTATGAGTTCTAGCCACGATTGGCCTCGTAAGAGGAAACTAAGACACATACCTCTTCGCCAGCTCTGTGGTAACGTGGTGACCTGTGGAGAAGGGTCTGTTATGTTTCGCAGTTCTAGTGTCACTGATTTCAATGCTTTTACCCCTTCTGTGAAAGAGAGACCAGCAGTCAGATCAAACATCAAAAAGGAAATCGCAAGAAATGCTTAAGGCTCATAGTGCAATGGTGAAAAACATGCAATGCTGCACAATGCTGCTGACAAGCAAATTTTGGGTTTCTAGAAATACATAACTATATTTATGAAATGCCACATTTGCACATCTCTTGAGTATGACGCAGCATACCAATTAAACACAGACCAAATCAAATCAAAATCTAAGTGAGTAGTATTTTACTAATTCGTGTCCATAGAGGCATGCTTCTGTACAGATAGTAAGCTTTATTAAAACAGAATTCCGTCGTAAGGTTGTCGTGGGTAGTTTTATTTCATTTCTTATAATACAGTTCACAATTTTCGTAAGGATTCCTTTAGTGTTGTTGAAACAATAGTAAACATGAGAGCGAAATTAATCATCAACGATACATGCGAATTCTCTGATGTTATTTATAACAGCCTCACGATGCACATGCAGTTTATTGATCACATGCATGTAGGATACTTGTTCTGAGTTAAAATTGTCAAACAATGTTTGAAGATGAATAAAATGCCACTACGACACGGCAGCTAACGTAGAAAATACTTTTCTGACGTATTTGGGCACGATACGCTTTCCCCATACATAATACAAAAGCTTCGAGATTCATCTGCTGCCTGGTTGCCTATTAAACCTGAAAAGAACTTAATGGCACAGAAGTTAGCCCTTTTTCCACATGCCACTATGTTGGGTTGAGAAGTGAAGGGAATTATGTTCAAAGTTTCATTAGATTGGTAACTTAAGCAGGCAGTAGAATTGAGTTAAGAAAAAAAATTGGCCGTAAATGCATTCGAACTCGCGACCTCTCATGTATGGTGCACGACACTTACCATTACGCTACTAGCTGATACATAGCCACTATAGCTCCAGAGCTTAACAACCAGTTCTCCAGAACTTCTGCACACCACACCGCTGCGAGATGATGCAAATTGCCAGGTCTAGACTTCTGAGAGAAACAGTTACAGCTTTTCTTTTGCTCTGCACGGCGTTTTTTACAAACAGATAGAATAGCTCAAGAAGAAAGTAACACTTCATATTTAAATTTCTGCATACTACACTGTTGGCAGCTCTGTGTAGGTGGCAGTTACGTGATTTTATTTAGGTGATTACATAATAGAGTCGAATGTATGCACTGGGTAGGCGACGCAGCTAGTTCATAGTGATTCAGTCAACCAAGTAAATGAATTTACTGAACATGCAGCAATTTACTACAGGGAGCCTGAGTGTCAGAATTCTCATCCAGTGTGGCGCAACGGTGTTATGATAGAAAAGTGAGTGCTGGAAAAGATGATTTGGTGGTTTGGTGGACCGGTGCTGGGATCTTATAACTGTGGTCTGGGTTCGATTCCCACTTCTATCGCCGGTCGCGGTGGCCGTGCGGTTCTGGCGCTGCAGTTCGGAACCGCGTGGCTGCTACGGTCGCAGGTTCGAATCCTGCCTCGGGCATGTGTGTGTGTGATGTCCTTAGGTTAGTTAGGTTTAAGTAGTTCTAAGTTCTAGGGAACTTATGACCTAAGATGTTGAGTCCCATAGTGCTCAGAGCCAGCCCACTTCTATCAATGATTTTAGATAGGGAGAGAAAGATTCCATTCTCTTCTGGCTACACCAAGTGAAGAAGATATAATGGCAGAGCGGTCTGAAATTCACATTGAAGATGATATTCCTTCTCTGCCAAGTAGACGTCAGGTTGAACCACAATAAAGTCTGGAGTGGCGACATGTAGAAACTCTATCACCAGTAACATTTCTTACACTAGTTATTTATTTCTAGTGACGAAACAAACCCTATGTAGGGCCACAGGACACTTATTCCATCTCTTATCTGAGCTTCGGTATGTCGATAAAATAGGTTCTGAACTGAGAATGCAACCCAGACCGCCCTTAACGTGGAATTTGATGCCTTCGTGACATTACAGTTCGGCTACAATTTGTTGTTTGTTCAAAACTGCAGATTTCTCAACATCTCGACATATTACGCGTGAATGGGTTCGAATCCTGGCCCGGCACTAAAGTTTTCAGTATGTATTATCAAGCTCTATCATGAGAACACCTATCTGCTGGTGGATAATAATTTTGATTTTTAATGTTTTTTCATTCGTTGTCAACACTAACGACATCTGACGTTTTTGATTCTCAGTGGGACACAGAACTATTTGTGATATT
This sequence comes from Schistocerca americana, assembly GCF_021461395.2. Lineage (NCBI taxonomy): Eukaryota > Metazoa > Arthropoda > Insecta > Orthoptera > Acrididae > Schistocerca > Schistocerca americana. Next base: position 563,855,610 of record NC_060124.1, read on the forward strand.
ACTGTAAGTTCAAGATGTTACTCCTAGCTACTGGTGGAGAAAAATTCGGTAGCTGACCTCTCTTTGTGTGTAGTTAACGATATGTGTGGGGCTCTATTCCCAGTGAGCACTAACCTCTTCGTCATATTATTTCCAGTTTAAACATGCTCACATATCACTGCTGGTACAACAAACCCATATTTAACGTTCGTTTTCTCTAGAATATAACAGCGATAGGTGCCGGGTTGGAGTCCGCCGAAGGAAAAAATTAATGTTTCGTCTCGTCATTTCAGTTAAAACATCTAGCTACTGCCGAGAAAATCCGATATGTCACAGTTGGTTGTGCTTCGATATCAGTCCGATTAGGTTCTGTGTTCGAATCCCTGTCCAACACAAAGCTTTGCCTCACGACCTTTCAAGTAAGTTAGTTGTGAAGAAGCAATATTTAACGTAGTTTGTAAACAGGGACAATAAATGCTGGGTAGGAATTCGCGTCCGTTAAAAATTTTTGTGTTATTTAATTTAAAGTTGATGTTTGCTAACTGATACTGTCTAAAATCGAAGTATATCACTCTCTGTATGCCTAATCAGGAATGACTGTTAGTTTGCGTCAGTCACGAAATCTTTGCTTAGTCTGTGTGACCTGGGTTTGAATCCATACGCAGAACGAGACGGTTCGTTGTGTCATTTGAAGTTCATACATATTTTCAACTATCTTCTCGTGGATAATTTAAATTATTAATGTAATTTTGTGTTAAATAATAAGTACTGTATGGTAATTCGAAGAGGTAATCATGAATACGATGAACTTAGTACGTGCATTACCTATCTGACGTAATAATGAGAGTGGTAACAATTCAGATATGTGATTTATTGTAATAAATGTGAGCTTACAAGCCTTAAGGACAGTCTTATTTGTGATAAGGTGTTCTCTGGTATTTGTAGCATCGTGGTATTACTTTACATCTCGAGTTACTGCGATACAGAGCAGTGTTTTCTAGTGGTGACTTGTTGGAACCATTTTCAGTAGTCAAACGACTGAACCAAGGAGCGATTATAGTAGGTGCTAGACAGCTACGTTATGCCGGTTGCATGCGAATCAGGCGTAATGCAATTCAGGTCGTTCGGATACTTTTGAGTATGACTGTACATAATTCTGCACACTTACAAAACTGAAAGCTCAACCTGTAACATTTTTTTTCCAAAGCAAATTTTTAACAAATATAAAAAGGGATCTAGACTTTTTGTGTTGTTAGTTCACACTATTTCTTAAACGTAATCATAAGTGATATAGTAAGTAAAATACGAAGACTGTTAAAATTTATAGATTTTATTTTATTATCTTAACGAAATGAACAGTCACTTTGTAAACTTCAATGACTTCAGTAAGCAGAAGAGACGAAGCTGAGTGAGGGAGGAGGTAATCCATACTCACCAAAGACCTCAAAACTCCTGCTCGTTCAAAGACATATTTGGGACACGAGAAGAAGTTGTGTAAATGATCATAATCCATGCATGTAGAAGAAAGGAGACGCTGTTGAAGATAACTCGAATGATTGATGAAATCCGTCCTCGTAATACCAGGTAGTAATGCCGCTTAAAAGCCACCTTTCCTTTGTTGGGACGCAATCCATATCACTTGCCATTGCTATTTCCTGTGGCTCTTTACTTCTCGTAAGCGGTCTGTAAATGGCAATTTAAATTCAAGACGAGTTCCATTTAGAGGTAGCTTACCTCCCTTAGGCGTCAGATATCTTATTGTGGCGGACGCCAAGTTGGGAATGCACCCACCGAAGACAGACTGTCTGCCCTTTCTGGTTACAGCGAAGATGTTCCAGCACCACAACCAAAAGGTAATGGTTTGTTGTTTTATTCTATATCTGTTGTTGAATATTTGGAAGACCTATTTGGCAGTACGATACGATTAATATCTGGGAGTTTCAGGGCTTTACTGACATTTACCTTGAAATTTCCCCTTTGTATGCAAAGAATGACAGTGCTGGAAAAACTCTTACGTTATATGATTGTCAAACAGCTGAGCCAAACTCAACGTACTCAGACAATTTTATCTTTACTTATTCCGATCATCACTAACTGACACACAATATCTTAGCGCAACGCAATCTGACTTTCAATAATACCTACAAAAGAATGGCCCCGACTGACAATAACGTATACCTTTCATGAATCACTTACTTCACAAAAATCTTCGTGACTCGAAGTACTGCAATACAGCGAGCGCCAATACTGCCAGGTAAATAAAAGTTTCTCTATATATATATATATATATATATATATATATATATATATATATCAGTTAGTAACATTCAGTTTTAGAAATTTCCTTTTTCTGACGGACACACGTCCAGACCGTCCGCTCATAGTACCGTCCCTAAACTCTGGCATCACTCTCCCCACATCCACCGCTGCTGGCGGCTCACCTCCAACTGCCCAACGCTACGCGCCTACTTACAATCGAAGTGTTTAAAACAGCACATCCAGTACACGGCTCTTGTGGAATTTTGGGTCCATCAGTATATGTACAGATATAACCAAAGGAGACGATTAAATCTGCAGTTTACATTAACACTCACCGATCTTATAATATCTTCTGTATCTATTGTGACGAAAATACGTATTCTAAACTCTCATGTCTGTCTGCAAGAACACGCTAAATTCTGAAACAACTAGACGAATTCTCCTGGGGTTTTACGGATAACTTGAGCGTAGCTTCGGACAACATATGAGCTTAATATCTTCAAAATCGGATCATGGAAAAAAAATAAGTTCTGGCGTCTGCTCAGCATAGTAGGACGGATGTTTGCTTTAGTAACATCATCATCACGGCGTTGTGCGCCAAAGAACCAACAAATGGTGCAGTTAGTTTTGTATCACACAAAAGATTCATCAAATCGCTGTTATTCTTTTACCTCAGCGACAGAAGATATTTCCGGAAGTTTACGTCAGTGAGAGAATTAAGAGCCTACTGATTTCGCTTTGTGTATTAAAAACTTGAAATATTTGCTTCGCATCTTTCGATACGTTTTATGTAATCTTGACTTCGTTCAGCTGGGAAAAGCAAATTTATTGACAAAGAGATCCTATAAGAGTTCCGGTTTTATCGAGTGAGGAACGGAAGTACGCAAAGGCCCTTCTTTAACATCTGTTGCGAAACATGGGCGTGTAACTAGCATCATAACACTAGACCGGAACCTGGCAGCTGAGTGTGGCAAAATCAAGGCAAATGCGAAAACATTGCATAGAAAGTAATATAGCCGTTTCGGAGCCGGAATTTTCATTCTTCGTTTAATGAACAAAGTAAGAGCATATGGACTATCAGACCAATTGTGTGATTGGATTGAAGATTTCCTAGATAACAGAACGCAGCGTGTCATTCTCAATGGAGAGAAGTCTTCCGAAGTAAGAGTGATTTCAGGTGTGCAGCAGGGGAGAGTCATCGGACCGTTGCTATTCACAATGTACATATATGACCTTTTGGATGACATCGGAAGTTCACTGAGGCTGTTTGCAGATGATGCAGTGGTGTATCGGGAAGTTGTAGCGATGGAAAATTGTACTGCAATGCAGGAGGATCTGCAGCGAATTGACGCATGGGGCAGGGAGTGGCAATTGAATCTCAATGTTGACAAGTGTAATGTGCTGCGAATACATAGAAAAATAGATCCCTTATCATTTAGCTACAAAATAGCAGGTCAGCAACCGAAAGCAGTTAATTCCATAAATTATCTGGGAGTACGCATTAGGAGTGATTTAAAATTGAATGATCATATAAAGTTGATCGTCGGTAAAGCAGATGCCAGACTGAGATTCATTGGAAGAAACCTAAGTAAATGCAATCCGAAAACTAAGGAAGTAGGTTACAGTACGCTTGTTAACCCACTGCTTGAATACTGCTCAACAGTGAGGGATCCGTACCAGATAGGGTTGATAGAAGAGATAGAGAAGATCCAACGGAGAGCAGCGCGCTTCGTTACAGGATCATTTAGTAATCGCGAAAGCGTTACGGAGATGATAGATAAACTCCAGTGGAAGACTCTGCAGGAGATACGCTCAGTAGCTCGGTACGGGCTTTTGTTAAAGTTTGGAGAGCATACCTTCACCGAAGAGTAAAGCAGTATATTGCTCCCTCCTACGTATATCTCGCGAAGAGACCATGAGGATAAAATCAGAGGGATTAGAGCCCACACAGAAGCATACCGACAATCCTTCTTTCCACGAACAATACGAGACTGGAATAGAAGGGAGAACCGATAGAGGTACTCAAGGTACCCTCCGCCACACACCGTCAGTGGCTTCCGGAGTATGGATGTAGATGTAGATGTAGAGGAAGTCGGCAGTTGGTAAATTCAGTCCCTCCTTTTAGCATTAAAAGATGTTTCGCCACTAAGGGCGTCGTTAACAAAATAATTCAACGGAAAACGTTAAAACCAAGAACAAATCTTTGTCACAGGTTAACGAAGGGATTTAAAAATTGCGCACTACGCAAAGACACCGAAAATAAATAACGACATTTTCATATGAATTCACTCTCTAAATGAAACTATTGATCGTTGAACTAAAAAATTTGTTGTTCCGATAATATTACAGGGACTGCAACCCTTAGTACTAACTTCCTAACAGTCTTTAAAAAATATCAATTATAGCTGCAATAGCTGTGGCGCAATTTGTATAGGTCCGTCCAGAATGAATAAATACGACTGACTGATACAGTTTCATTTTTTACTTACTTCTCCAGAGACAAAGGCGGCTTTGGGTGTGGTGCCTCTTAGGTTATCGTTCAGCGCCTCCAAAAATGTTTTGTACAGCATGAAGGTGGGAAAATGCATCAAATTTCTCTTAAATTTTTAATAGAAGCATTTTCCTCCACTTGTTGCCCTTGTCCCATCCCTTTGCAATGGTTCAAAATACATTATCCTCTCCTCACACTTTAAATTAATATTTCAGTGAAAAAAAAGAAAAATACCGTGTGTAATTGGATCTTTAAAAGTTGATTACTAAGCATTTCGCCATGGAATCCTTGTATAAATGGATCTCGGTTTTACATACCGCGTCAACAATTGCATCCATCATCATCATCAGGTGCTATATCTCCCCGTTGTGCACCTGGTGATGGCGTCACTTTTATGCCACATAGCAGGCGCCATCTTAGTCACGGAATCTAGTCAGTGAGATGCCGTTCCCTGGGCATAAATGTGCGAAAGTCACCGGTTTCACGACGATTCTACATAGCGTTTACTTAAGAAATTGCCCTTCTCTAGCAGCCGCGTACCGTACGCCTTTGGAAGAGCGAAGTGTCCCTGATGACTGCAAAAAAATGTGCAGATCATTCCCATTTTCAAGAAGGGTCGTCAAAGAGACATTCAGAGCTATATACACTGCTGGCCACCGTAAATGCAACGCCAAGAAAGACAAGAGGTAGCACAACAAAATTTATTTAGTAGATAACATGTTGACCAAGTATCAAATGATTACGTTTACAGACGTCTGTGACATGTGGTTCCTGCCAGAACCAGTAGCCAGAGTAGCCACCATTGTTGGAGATCACCGCTGCCACACGTCTCGGCATTGAGTCAAAGAGACGTTGGATGTGTTCCTGGGGTACAGCAGCCCAAGCAGCTTCCACACGTTGCCAAAGATCATCTGGTGTGGCAGCTGGGGATGTAATGTGGGTCACTCGTTGAGCAACCATGTACCACATTTATTCTATCGGCGAAAGATCCGGAGAGCGAGCCGGCCAGGGAAGCAATTCAATCTGGTTACTGACGAAGAACCTTTGGACAATGCGTACCACGTGTGGTCGCGCATTATCCTGTTGAAATATGGCTGTGGCCGAGCCCTGAAGGTAAGGAAGGACAACTGGCTCCAGCACCTCGGATATGTAGCGCCGGCTATTTAAAGTACCGGCAATGCGTACTAGAGGCGTGCGAGAGTAATATCCAATACCGCCCCATACCATAATACCCGGTGCAAGACCAGTGTGGCGGTGCATAATGCAGCTGTCCAGCATCCTCTCTCCACGGTGTCTCCACACTCTAATCCGACCATCGTGGTGCTGCAGACAGAAGCGTGCCTCGTCAGTAGAGACAACGTCATTCCATTCTGCCGTCCACATCCGTCTGTCATCACACCAATGGCGACGGAGACGTCTGTGGTTCTGCGTCAATGGTGGACGAAGCAATGGACGTCTTGCGGACAGACCACTCTGCTGTAAACGGCGTCGAATGGTACGCGCAGACACTGGATGATGCGTTACAGACGCAATGTGCTGTGCTATGGTTCGGGATGTCACTGAGCGATCCGTCACTGCCATGCGCACAATTTGCCTATCAGCACGTGCAGTGGGGCACCGAGGTGAATGCGATCGACCACGTCGGTCCGTCGTACCCTCCTGCATCCAACGGTCACATATCCGCATTACAGTTGTTTGGTTTCGTCCAACACGACTAGCGATTTCTCTGTATGATAATCCACAATCTCGGTAAGCCACTATCCTTCCTCTGTCGAACTCGGATACTTGATCAAAAGGTGTTCGCTGTTGTCTACGAGGCATAACTGATAGTCTTGTGAAACAACCTCAAGGTAAACACACGTGCCGAACGTACACTCGGCGAAATCGCCAAGCCTTAAATGGCGCTATGAGGTAGCGCCACAGGCGCGCGTGATGTGCGTCTGCGCTGAAATTCTAGTCAGTTGCATATCTCATCGCTGGAAACTCATGGTGTAAATTTCACTTGATTCGGATGCTTCCTTCAGGGTGTTGCATTTACGGTGGCCAGCAGTGTATCCGACGTCTGTCAGCTGTAGAATTTTGCTACATATTTTACGTTCACGTATCACGACGCTTCCGGAGACCGCAAAATCTGGTCTACAAGAATGACCATGGGTTCCGAAATCAAGGATCATTTAAAACCCAGCTCGTTATGTTCGTTCACTAGTCCCGGAAGGTGATAGATACCGTCGTCCATACAGGTACCATGTTCGTGGACTTCCGTAAGGCATTGCATACACTTCCGACCCGCCGTCTAATGAACTAAACACGAGCGTACGGTATATCAGATCAACTGACTTAGACGTAAACGTGGTTTCGGTCGTCCCCAAGGCTGTATTATAGGTCCACGCCCATATGTAGATAACATCGCCATCGGAACTTCCATTAGGCCCTTCGCGGATGATGCTGTTGTATAAAGTAGCAGCGCTAGAAAATTGCAGCGAAATGCACAAAGATCGGCAGAGATTCGAGTCTTGATGAAGGACGTAGCAGTCGCCCTTCAACATAAAGAAAGGTAATGAATTGCATACACATTCTCAGAAACACGGTAGCAGAACAATCACTGGCCACAATTATTCCAAAAAAAAAAAAAAAAAAAAAAAAAAAAAATCTATGAGTACGCTTAGGGAGGTATTTCAAGTGGAACGGCCACTTAAAACAAGTCACAGGAAATGCAGGTGGAAGACTAAGATTCACTGGAACAATCGCCAGTAAAAGTAGTCCGTCAACAAAGGAGCTACTTTACGAAACAGACGCTCGACCAATACTTGAGCATTGCCCCTCAGTATGGGATCAGTACTAGATAAAAATGGTAGATGAAATATAGAAAATCCAAAGAAGGGCAGCGCGTTTCGCTACAGCTTTATTTAGTATGCACGGAAGGCTCGCAGAGATGGTCAACCAAAACCAGTGGCAGACGCTGCAAAAGAGGCATTGTGCAATCACGGTGTGGTTTTCCGTTCAACGTCCTGAGAGCGTTTCTTCCTAGAACAGTCAACAAATATAATGCTTCCTGCTACGAATATCTTGCGAAGTTAGACCACAAAGTTAAAATTACAGCGATTTGAACGAACATGGAGACTTATCGGCAATCATTCATCCTGGGAACTCTTCAGTGTTGAAACAGGTAAAGGACGGCGTGGTATGTGTGTGTGTGTGTGTGTGTGTGTGTGTGTGTGTGTGTGTTTGTGTGTGTATGGTTGGGGGGGGGGGTTGGGGTAGGGGGATAACGACAGTAGTACAAAAGAACACCCTCCGTCACACACCGAAAAGTGTATATGTAGTCAGGCTTAGACCCTGAAGACTATAATGGAGGAACCAAGAAAAGCTGGGATTATATAACAGAATCGTCTATCGTTGTGGGAGTACAAGGGCACACAACAACTGGAAAATGGTCGTTGATGCTGACACCAGTCGTGTTTAACAAAAATGAAAATAAAAGAGCAGCCTGCGCTAACATTAGGTTACAATTAATATCACACATGCGAGACTTGCACCATCGTGTTCCATACCACAGAAAAGAAAATAACTGAAAACTTAGGAGTTTTCCAAACTCGATGCAGCAAGTTACGTGATATATTTTTCTCCTCCATTATTAGGTTATCAAGTTCCCATTAACTATGAGGTCATTAGACACGAAGCGCAAGATAAGACAGGAGGCAATTTGTTGGAGGAAGTCGGCTATGTTCTTCTAGAAGGAATCACTTCGCTGTTTTTCCCCTCAGCCATTCGGTAAAAAGGCGGAAATCATAAATATGAATAGCCGAAATGTGAAATGAAACGATGCCCTCGAGAATGCTGGGAATCATTTGTGCTAACTACTACACCACTTTGGAATTTTCTCTTTTTAATGTAGCCTCATTTCGCCGCAAGTTGTTGCTGCCTACATGCCGACGATACCCTTTGCGTTTCACCTCCATCACTCCCAATGAACAGTCCAGAGGCCACTCACGGCAGAAAGATGGAACCGACGTGTCAGAGCTGCCCTGCCAATTTATCCGGCGGCGAGGAATTCCTAGACCGCGGGCCATTATTCAGTGTCACGGAAACCTCTCGTCTCTGCCCCTCGCAGTCTCCGAAATTAGGGGCTATGAATCAAATATGCGCTAATTTATCGGCGGTTCCCACAAATATGCGGAAGGTAATGGATGTGTGGACTGCGGGACCGCGGCCGCTTGCCCTACTCTGACGCACACGTATGCAGTGCGTGCAGACGCGCACACACGCGCGCTGCTCGCCAGCAAACACATCACTCGATTTAAAAATTTCCATAATAAATGGCTATTAGCTGTGCCGCTACTTCGCGTTTCCTTTTTTACTGTTTTTAACTTTTTCGCCCCGTCCGTCTCTGCCGTCCATATTCTCTCTTTTTACTATTACATACCGCGAGTGCTCTTGACGGGAACATTCCTCACGAAATGACGCATACACGCACAGATAAATGTCGACAAGCTAGTTTGCCATGTGGTCTAACCTTTAGTAGGGTTATCGCTGTGACAGTAACTGAAACAGTTCTGACGACGGACGAAATATACGAGTAAATGGGTCTCTTGCCTAACACGTCCTGCAGTGGAATTGAGGCAGCTGAGCCTCAGTTGCACAGAATAGCAAAAAAAGGACTACTGAAGACATAAATGAGATATTGTAGAGGTACGCGGCAGAAATGACAAACAGTTCCGTATGTGACACAAAATTTCAAGACAACAGTAGAAGAGGTTGGAGTGTGATGGACCGAGAAATTCGTGTTGAAATATACGATACCATACGACCCACATTTTGTTACGCTCGTAAACACTCTGATTTTATTTACCTATTTGTCTTTATTTTTGATCAGTATGTGATTTTTGAATACCAGTAACGCTGTAATCAGTCAGTTATGTAGAAGTTCTGATTGTTTGCTATGTGGACAATCTCATATTTTCAGTTTCTACCTAATTTCTACAAAAAGGAAACACACGACTTGAATATATACAATGCTGAATAATGGCATAAATATCAGTAATACAACTGAGGAACTAATTACATGATTAACTAGAATTACATATTTGTAAACCTGATATTTAAATGTTACTGAGCCGTGGCGGCTGGCGCTAGGGTGTTCGGCTTCCATCGCTGATATCAATATTCTAGTGTCATACAATCTTTGACTGCTTCCCCGGCGGGTTTTCCGGGTGAACGTGTAAGTCTCCGGCCGGCGATCAACGGGCCAACTTTTGTTGAAAACAAGTCGGCGACCCTAACAGTGGTGCATGACGGCCCTCGCCATGCTGGCCCCCTTGTCTTTTGTCGCGCCGGATGTACGGTGCCGATCATTGGGGGCTTTGACGTGCAAATTTGTGGTGGGTTCGTCGTCTCACGCTAAACAGCTTCCCAGCTAGTAATTTGCAAGCTCCAAGGTACGTATGACTTTTATTCTGCGTTTAACTAAGAAGGATGTTGAAACTTATTGTGGCATGGGTAGCTGCCGGAGATGATTCTGAACTTGGTTCCAAACTGGCTATTTTAAAGAGGCTGATGTTCCTCATTCCGTTTTGATCAGCCGTGGATTGTGTTTTAAGTGGTTTTCAAGCCGATTTAAACTTGTTTAACACATATTGTCTGCTTTGGGGCTGGATGCGGTTGTGTACGTGCCCGGCAGCATTTGGTATATTTACTTAATGTTGAAAGTGCCTTAAGGCAACTGGAAGTGATCTCTAAGTTTCCCGCCAATTTACTGGGAGACGGGTAATGTTAGAGTATTGCTCCTCAAGAATTTGTGGAGCATGCTTATTATATATTCCAGTGTGGCTGTGATTTGACCTTGTTATCATTGGAATCTATTTGCGCTGCTGGACATTTGTTGAGACTGCTCGTTCCCTGGCGTCGGCGAGGTTATGGATTCTTGTAGGACCGCTCATTGTGGGCCGGTCAGATTATGTATAAATATATGCCGCCTGCTATATGACCCTGTGCCCAAGCCGTGGGGAGTGAACGCTCCTCCTATTGGCTACCAGCTGTAGCGTTATTGCTTCCAAATAATGCTATGGGCCTTAAGGCGGTTCTCTAAAGTTAAGTGCAATTTGGGAATCTTTCTCAGTCATTATATCCGTTAATTAAGTGAGGCCACCTTGTTAATATTTGTGTTTCTGTAAGTCATTTTACTGGTTGAGTTATTACTAGCCCTTCTTATTTAACACTTATGTTAATCATTTGTGTATCTTTAAAAACGTGCAACTTGTTATTATTCCTGCGTGCAAGTTTTGCGACCTTGGTTGGCCCACTTTGTATTTTTAGTATAAGCACGTTTCACTGTCGACCTTTATATGGACAGTTCAGTTTTATTAAGCTTTAAGATCTCTTTGTTCTATATGAAGTTGTGGTATTATGGGGCTGTGTAACTTAGGTTGGAAGTGTACAATGTTATTAGTCTCTTGAGACATGGTTAAGCAAGACCGATTGTTTGCGACTGATTATTCACCGTGCCTACTATCAATGATTGTGGTTACAGACGCAAAATGATATGATTCTTATTCGTGTTTATGTAATTCAATCAGAGCGATGATTTGTATATTGCATCAGTAAAGGGGCAAATGTCCGAACTGAAGTTTATAATAAAGGCTGTTTTGAGTCAAATTAAAATTGTAAAATAATCACAAGCTTGTCCATCACCAATCACCAGTGATCCTGGGCTTCCTATTTCCTTTAAATAACTGTGGTGGTATTGTAAATTTGTTTTTCTAAAGAACCGGGTAGTAACATGGTTCTGTCACGTATTTCGCTTTCCTGAGAAACTACTTTATGTTACACTTTATTACATGCGGAATACAGCGCCTTAATTGGATTATAATTAAATTTAATAATTATAATTGAGTAATTTACAATACTCACACTTACCTTAATAGCTAAGAATACGAGCAGACTCTGTGACAAGGAAAAAGACGCATCACGAAGAAGTTAACAGAATGAGAGAGGAAATTGGTAGATTTGGTGTACATGCACAGACAAACAGATGATTACAATTTCAGAAAATAAGGACGATTTGTTCGGGATTATTCAAAAGTAAACCGCCACAAATCGAGCAAGTCAATAAAGCGTTGGTCCATCCCCGCCCCTTATGCAAGCGGTTATTCGGCTTGGCATTGACTGATAGAGTTGCTGGATGACCTCCTAGGGGATATCATGAAAAATTGTGTCCCATTGGCACCTTAGATCACGACAATCCAGAGCTGGTTCGAAGGCCCTTTCCATAACGTTCCAAATGTTCTGGACTGGAGGCTGATCCGGCGACTTTCCTGGGCAAGGTAGTGTTTGGCACGCACGAAGACAAGCAGTAGAAAATCTCACCGACTGCGAGGGGCATTACTTTGCTGAAATGTAAGCTCAGAGTGGATTGCCATGAAGGACCGCAAACCGCAGCATAAAATATCGTCGACTTACCACAGCGCCATGAAAAAAAATGACAACCCGTATCATCACTCCTGTTTTTCGAGCCGTATAGCGAGCGATAGTGAGGGTGGCATCCAGACTCTCACTGGGATGTCTCCACATACGTACGTCTACGGCCAGATACCTCATTTGATGGAGGAAAATTGTCTTCAGTGTTGTGTCCCGATCGGAAATATGCTCCGATGACCAGCGTAGACTTGTGTGGAGACACCCCGGACCTGGTGGGATACGAAACAGACTGTCGTCCGTCATTCGGCCAGACGGCCAGTCGTGGCGGTCTGGGATGCCACTTCTGTTCACAGCTGGACCCCCTGTGGTTGTCATCCTGGATACCCCACAGCACAGCGGTACGGCGACGATATTCTACCCTCCGTTTTGTAGCCCTCTTCATTGCAAGCCATCCTGGGCTTACATTTCAGCAAGATAATGGCCGTCTGCACACAGCAAGAGTTTCTGCTTATCTTCCTGATTGCCAAACCCTACCTTGGCCAGCAAGATCGCCGCATGACTATCCATTTGAGAGCAGTTGGAGGGTTACGGGCAGGGCCCTCCAATCAGCTCGGAATTTTAACTCTCTTATGCTCCAGCTAGACAGAATTTGGCACGATATTCCACATGGGGACATCCAATAACTCTGCCAAGCAATTCCAAGTCGAATAATTGCTTGCGTACAGGTCTGAGGTAGACCAATACGTTATTGCCATGCTCAGTACAAATCACATCTGCCGTTTTCAGTCCCATTCGGATGATTCCTTCGTGATATGTCGTTGTTTTTTTCATTTTTTCCCTTTTTTTTAAAATAAAAGAATGCATATTCTTCAGCGGCTGCGATATTTTAGTAACATCCAACTATCACTTTCATCAAATCGTTCTCCTTCTTTTAGATAAGTAATACACAAAATAATAAATTATTATTTTACTGCTGAGCTGCTAGTTAAGTGACAAAGTTAAGGTATACTGCATTTCGATGCCCAGTATTAAATTACATCCAAGGGATATGTTTCATTTAGTTGCTTCCCCAATCCTACGCGTGTTATTGGCGAGGATGTAGGTGTCTATCTGGTGCGATACTTATACCACATTTCATATGGCACTCGATGAAGATATGAGCAAACATCATGAACGAAATAGATTATCACTACGCTGATCGTCGTGATCGTAGCTGCCCAGTATAAGTACATTACCCATAGATTAACAGAATATGGAACATTGAGCATTCCAACTACGGACCTTACCAACTTTGGATGGAATCCGTGTATCAATGGGGCAGATAGCTTTATCGTACATGCAGTCACAACGAAAGGGTATCTGTGGAGGGGCAAGACAAACGTATAATTCCCAAAGGGAGACAGCAGCCTTTTCAGTAGCAGCAGGATGCGAACAATCCAGTTAACCTCTCCTAGTAACGTTTAGCCAAAAGTACGTTGGTACAAGCATGAATTACTGTGAACAGCTAAAAGCACAATGGAAGCGGCTCTTCCACTCGGATTTCCAGTCAGGAATACTTCAGATAACGTTCTCATGAGAGCCAACAAATGTAGCACATTATAGCTCAGAGCGAGAAGATCTGTCAATCAGTTAGGTTGGTTAGAAAATTTGAAACGGAAGTGGATAGGAGAAAGATGGATATAGTAGAAATTACAGACTAAACAATATGGAACATTGGGCATCACACGAAATACTCATCTTGCCAAGTATGGGTGAAATCCGTGTATCAGTAGTGCACATATGCGTATCGTAGGCGCAGTCACAACGAAAGCATGTACATAGAAGAGCCAGGAAGAATGCGAACAGTCCGGTTGATCTCGTAACGTTTAGCCAAAAGTATCTTGTCGCAAGCTCGTTGTTACAGCAAACGGCTCATAGCAGACTGGATATCTCAATCATTATGTGTCCTGACGACATGCAGCTATACTATAGCGTGCCCTCTTGTGTAAAAATATTCCATAGTGAAAACACAATCCTACTGGGATCACTGGTATAGCAATACGTCATAAGTTGTTCTCATGACAGAAAGCTAACGAAGCTCACAATACCTGTGAGTGAAAAGATGCGTTAATCAGTTATGTTGGTTAGAATAATAAAAATAAATCAGTTATGTTGCTTAGAACAATTAAAACGGAAGTGGATAGGATAAGATTGGATATATTGTGAATTAGTGAAGTGCGGTGGCAGGAAGAAACGTAGATATCATCTGCCGAGCAGATGGTCGCTGTAGCAAACAGATATCTATTAATACCAGTTTTGCTGGCTCCTGTTTTCACCAGAAACGAGGTAAGATCTTCCTACATGTCGGTCAGAGGCCTGAAGATGGCGCAGTAAAACGCTGTTACTGGTAGCCAAATAAAATAAGTTTGGAAACTAGATGGCTAAAAGGAATTTAATTGACATCCTGTATTGAACAGCCGAGTCCCTCAACCGCCTCTGAAAAGGTGGACATACAGAGATAAATGAAAGGAGTGAACAACGAATGCACAGATGTCTACATATGAACACATGTACAACAGTGGAGCAACTGACGGCTCAGATGAGCCAAGGGGCTCCCAACACCATCTCCCCAATGACTGTTCAGCGAAACTTGCTGTGTATGGGTCACCACACCAGGTGTCTAAATCTGCCTTTTTGCCAAATTTATTCAAGTTGGTGTATCGAAGATGGCAGAGATAAATATGGAATTGTTACAATAACATCATGGTGGGAATTTCAAATTTTAGCCGAAAGATAGGTCAATTGGGCTATCTCCACTAACCTAATCCCCCTGCCCTCTCCCTTCCTCGACCTTCCCCCAGAAAATAGCGGTAAGTTCCAATTCCAGCAGGACAATGCAACATACCACAGCTACCTCAACTAACGTACAAAAATGGGGGGAAAAGAGGTCACTTAGGCTACTTCCACAACCTAAGTCATCTGACCACCACCTCTTCCTAGGAAGTGGTGGGAAAATGACTCAGCCAGTGCTGGATAGGATGGACAGAAGTCGTTATTTAAACAGTCCTTAAACAAACAGTTAGTGGCAGTACCACTATCAAGTGTGTTCACCATGAGGTTCAGAGTCCAACTGACCTAGTACACAGTACTGCCACCTAAGAGTGCCAACGCCCCTCCCATGATGTAATCCAAGATGGAGGTCTGGAGGAAGAAAAATGGTGGGACAACTACTCAACCTGTGCTGGGCTGGTGGGTAGGATGGACGTAAGTCTTTATTTTGACGGCAGTCTTCATTTAAACAATATGAGGCAAACCACCTACCAGTGTGTCCACCACAAGAACTGGAGTCCAACTGTCATAGTACACAGTACTCCCACCATCCTGTGATGTAATCCAAGATGTCGGTCTGGAGGGCAAAAATGGCGGGAAAAGAACTCAGCCCCTTCTCGACTGCAGGAGCGAGGAAGGAGTGTACTTTATTTATTTCAGAACAATTTATTTAGGGATGGATTTGATATGGTATTTTTATGACACTGATGCAAAACATTCGATCTGATGTACTCTGAGTTTACATACCTGCAAACTACTTGTAAATAAGGCAGTAGACTGATGTACAGACACGCAAAAAGTCGAAAATTACGGAAATAATGCAGTAGACAGCGTGCAGCATGCAAGCAACTCGTAAAATATCCAAAAATAATTCACGTGCAACGCTATGCAATCATACCCACAATGGGTAGACAGCCGAAAATAATGCAGTCATCAAACACTTACTGCACGTAAAAACCGCTTTCTAACTACGATCAACCACAACATATGAGAGGCTCCAACGTGTGAATGACGCCGATGTCACCAACTCAGCACATGCCCCAGAAGTCGGGGTGATCGGCGGCCCCCGGGAAGTGGAGACGTGACCGTCAGCTTTCGAGCCACGCACAGATGTCTGTTCGGGTCCCACAAGCATGAGGTGGCGGCATCTCTTCACCTGGAACCGTTGCTGGCGCGATGATGAATAGCTGCGGTGTGTGTCCAGCGCCAAGAGAAGTTTGCATAGCATCTAAAATGTTCTCGGTATTATACTGACATCATACATCTATATTAATAACAGCCTAGTCCCCCCTCTGGATGTGCTATAGAAATCCGTTGCAATGCTTCCCAGATTAACACAGCCCTCATTATTCCTAGCGATCCTAACAGGTCATGTGAGCTGTGTCTAGTCATACACGTGTGCTTTCCTGCATTGCTGCATCGCTGTTAAATGTTTGCCCTGCTGACAACATGCATTGCAGAAATGTTAAACGTTCTCACTGCTAAAAGCTTCATCATATCTGTGCACTCTCGCGAAAACACCATTAATCATAAAAGCATTCTTGTTGTTTGCAAAGAGAGAACAGTCTAAGCACAGATGGCGGGTAGGGGGAGGGGGAAATCAGGACAGTTACATAGCCAGAATTAGAAGCATTGTCTTAGAAAAGAGAAAAATGACGGGAATTTTCAGTATCATACAGCTACTGTTCTGGAGATGTCCTAATGCCACAGTGGCAGATGAGTGACGGAATCCCTGCTAGAGATGGATGGTCTGCATCAACTTGTCTTTGAACACTTGCTTTCTCCGAACATTCCATAGGTACCTTGCCTCCACTTTTTCAAATCAGTCCGTACATGGTCCTACTTCCCGGGACAAAGGATATATTTTGAATTAATGGAGCGTTATGGTTGTCTCTTACGGAATTTACCTGCCCACTTACTGATACCGCCAGTGTGGGAGCACTGTCCGCCTTTTTTTTTCTTTCTGCAGAAGAGAATTTCAGTGGCAAAAACTATTTTGTACAGATCACAATATTCCACCGAAAATTATACCCTGCAAAGCAGCGTACAGATCGTTGAGTACAGAAACACTCTTACTCAGTTGTACTGCTCTGTCACTGAGAATTGGAGCTTGAATATTAAAGTGTGAAACCTATCCCCAACCCGGCGTTATATCAGTGCGTACTGTGTTGATGTAGTAAACATACAATTTGTATCCTGCGCCACACAAAATCGGCCGTCTTACATCATTTGTATAGCTATCGACCACCAGACCTCCGTACATAGGGCCTATACTGCGAAGACAGACTGCATGAGCACATTGACCGTAGGTATACTCCTTGCAGCGCTAGATATTTCCTGCAAGGTCAGGTGGTCGTCCACTCCCAACGAGTGATCAGAGCGTCCTCAGTGGACTGAAGTCACTCTCAGAACTGCTGTATAACGGTTGGGTCGGTTCTCCTCAGCTCAAAGACGTTACTGTTTCTGGTTCTGACCCGCTTGCTTGCTTCCTTTTCTACACCCACCTCCAGACTCTGGGATTACAAGAAAATATCTAATTTCGCATGATTTGTCAGAATATCTACCATTTTCACGATACTTCTCGATATCAAGCTCATAGCAACATCACTTGCATAACAGTACCACTCGCGCAACATAATTCCGAGGATATAGACTGGAAATTATTTCTCTAGAAATTCAAAACTTTGGCCAGGTGGAGCCTGCTGTAAACCATTGAGTAATCAGAAAATTATTTCGTCTGCAAAGACCTTTACGTGAAACTAACTTACGGTGTAAAATGTGCAGCCACAAGTCCATATTGAATCTTCTCAAATTTCCACACGATCACGAAAGCTGTCCAATATATACTAAGTATTAGTTCGCTATTCGGCCATCTAGAGGACGAAACGGTTATGTCAGCTACATTTCTGCATCCCAACTGGTCTCTCCATTCAGACAGCTCCTACTGTTAGCCAGAAATGTGAATCATTCCCTCCACAGACCACTGGCACTGTGTGGCACGCACCCCACTTGAACGACATTCTACAATGAGTGAAGTATCGGAAATACATCCTGATGATGGCTGTGTCCCTGGAAATAGAAATATCCATACCATTCTTATCACTTGAAATCCTCTTCCCTTTGCTATCATAGTATTCCATGTCGATCCATACCTTCCTTACAACTGGTCATAGTCATTCCCTTTGCACATACCGGAACACACGTACGTTCTTTATAAACCTGACGCTCAAGACCAACCTATCACACACCCCCAACTACTAAGTATAATACTTCGCCAATAACTGGTTGCTGGCGATACGAATAATACTGACCGAAAATCAGCGAAGGGTGGACATGTCTCAAAAGTTTTTCTTGCTAATGCTACCACCGTGTCTTAGAAGAGAGGCGTAGTCGTCTTACAAACCACTATATGTTTAAAAAAAACACAACCATATTACCATTACAATCAGTCTTGGTCCTACAGGTGCATACAAGTAACCATATGGCATTACCTACGAATTTTGAATGTGATTCAGCTAAGGAATGTGGTATGAAACCGGTATTTGCAACTCCCTCACGCCACCATCACTAGATTTTTCTGCAGTACTAGTCATGCATTCTATTTCGATGCCATGTCAGAGGTTCTGCGATATATCCACTGAGCTGTTGGCGATGATTGGTTAAGAAGGGTCACAAACAGTAGTAGATGGTGTGCTGATTGACGTCGTAAGAGCTGTACACTAGATTTTCAGGTCTCTAGTGCTATGCTGAAGATAGAAATTATGTCTATGACTTGGAATAAAGTCTTTCCATTCAACCACATACCTGCGTTGGGTCCTATGGGGAAGTCCTTTAATGATTACACTCACTAGTGAATCATGTTTCTGGCACTCTCATATCTCGAAACATGTCACATTTCCCGAACATATCTGCTACAGTAAAATTCCCACATGGTTTTTAGTAGTCCCTATGCATATTGCAACTGCCCCTGAGCCTCTGTGCTACCATCCCTGCAGCTTTTCCCCAGTGATCGTTCCGAAGTAAGTAGGAACTCAGTAGAAGGAGAAAGCTATATCTGCCACTTTCTGCAAGCTGTGTCGAAACAGGCTAAGCTGAGCTACTTCGACAGAACTGTTCTGAACATTCGATGGAAATGAAGCCTGCTCCTGCAACATGAGGTAATATAAAAGATAGTATGGGGACTGGGAGAAGGACGTGAATTTTGCTACTGCATTGTGGAGCTTCTCGAAACTACAAACAGGTACTACAGATCCACAGAAGCCTTTCACGTCTATCACCCCAATAATCTATCATAGTTATTCTGTACCATCCACCAGTAAAAAATTACGAACTGTACAAGCTCAAATAACTTCATCGAACAGAGAACTTCATAAGGTTTCTACCGCATCTCTCTCCTCCCATATAATGAAAACAAATACCACATGCATCCTGGCATCCAGCACATGTGACGAACCCATTAAATAGACAGGTATTAATCCACTGCACAGACCAGTTTAAAGTTTCATCACCTGTACTGTAGGAGGATGACTGTATCCCACAGACTACACTGTAAGTCACAAGAGACGCTCCCTGTGATCCTGTGTCGTTGTTTGAAACATTACTTTTTCTGCTGTAACGCACTTTGTACACTGCCATACTTTTTTTTTTCTCGCCACGACTTCGAGGTCAGTGTCAGGTTCTAAACTGACATTTTGCCTCTCGCAAAAAACTAGACGTCATTTGGTGTAAATCATGTTTTTACTGCTGTTACCATAACACCACACGCACTGTATGATTTTAAATAAAAGACAGTTACAACATAAGGAAACGGGGAGAGTTTGGTGGCAATGTGGAGAGTATCCAAACTGTTGTCTGAAGGTTGCTGATGACCTCTACACTTAAACTCATCTGTCACAGTGACAGAATAGCTGATGGATCTGAGTTCAATTTCGACTGATTCCTCTGATTGCAGTCATGTAAGCGATCACTTTTCCAGTTCTAGCCATTCCCAGAAGGTGTTTCCCCTCCAGCAAAACTCTTTCTCCAACTCAAACAAGTGATGTCAGTCAATCATTATGTGGTAACAATAGCATACCAGGGATGGATGGTATGGAAAAGGCACCGCCGATGTATTGTAATAATAAGCATCATTGTTGATAGTGCGATCAATTTTAGCAGTTTTACCGTAATATCAACACTGGCCAAAAATTCGACAGCCTGTTTCCCCATTTCAGTATCATAGCTAAACGCCCCCTTCTCTACTTTGCGAGTATCATTGACAATGAAGATAGATGACTGTGCAATATGTCCATTCATTGTGAATTCTCGAACACATACATTATCAAAGTATACCAGACATTAATCGACATATTTATAAGACCTCAAGCACAGTGAAAAATTTACGATCTATCTCTGTGCAGATGGAAGTCACAGAGCATTCTCGCAGTCCTAGGATACAATCAGAGACTGAAAGACCCCTCGCCTTGCAACACCGTTACCGATTTAATCTGCAGCTGACCAGAAGTGGACCGCTACATTCTACATCTCGTGAATGAATGGAGCTAGGCGAATCCTTGCCCATCCAAGTACACAAGATTTATCCAGATGCGCCCATGTCGAAAACGTTAGCACCCTTTATCAGTGTATAGTAACAGATTTGAAAGTGTTGTGATGTAGTAGAAGACGGTTAAGAAGAACAAGAAACGGGTGATTTTTATGCATGATGGAGCTACAGATGGATGTAGTTCGAAGCATTTTACGTAAATCAACTAGCTATCAATTTTAAAGCATTGTTCTAGCGTCTGGGATCAGTACCAGGAGGAAAAGTGAGAACATAAGCACATGCACTCGTAAGGCTACACGGTTCTGCAATTAAAACAGGCTGTAATGTTAGATCGCTTGAGTTTCCAACCTATCAGTTGTGTGGAGGAAAGTAATGCGTTAGGATAACACCATCACAGTCGTACATGAGAATCACCATAACTTTTGACAGCTCCATTCGCACCATCAACAGAACATGCCTTTTCTGCCAACGGTATACTACGCCTTCCACATCGCTGACAACAGGTTCTACACAATGCTGGTGACTATTTTGAAGGACAGTAACAGGTGCTAACATGTAACTGTTTTGGATCGGTTGTGAATAAATAGTTGCCACTATTTAAGTTCCAACTCTCGTATGTGCATACGCTGGTGACATTGTCATAGTAGGAAGAAATATCAATACACTCCAAGAAACATACATGGCTGTGGAAACAGAAGCCTTAGAAACTGGCCTCATAGTAAATGAAAACAAAACAAAATTTATGGTAATGTCACAATCTAAGGCCAGAAGAAGCCCTAAAGACATAAAGTCAATGGGGAACGCTTCAAAGGAGCGTTCTCTTTTAACTACGTGGAAGCCCTAATAACAAATGATAACAGTATTGGAAAGGATATAAGGGAAAGAATACAAGCAGGAAACAAAGCTTAATTTGCAAATATGCAAGTTTTCAGAAATTGCCCTGTTATAAGAAAAACAAAACTGCTAATAAATAACTTCCTAGTCCGCGCCCTCACCGCATACGGATCAGAGGTATGTACGTTGGCAGAACATGATAAATATGCACTAAGAACCGTTGAGAGGAAAATACTACGCAAAATGTATGGTTCAGTAAGGGAGGAAGAGGACTGGAGAATACGCTACAATGCCGAATTACAAGAGTTAATTCAAGGTAGGGGCATAGTAAAATTTGTAAAATCACAGCGAATACGATGGCTAGGACATGTGGAGAGAATGGCAGAGGATAAAATTCCAAAGAAAATGACGATAGGTGTAATCCATTCAGCTTAACAGAGGAAAGTCCACTGGACCTGGCGGGATACCAATTCGATTCTACACAGAGTACGCGAAAGAACTTGCTCCCCTTCTAACAGCCGTGTACCGCAAGTCTCTAGAGGAAGGAAAGGTTCCAAATGAGTGGAAAAGAGCACAGGTAGTCCCGGTTTTCAAGAAGGGCCGTCGAGCAGATCCGCAAAGCTATAGACCTATATCTCTGACGTCGATCTGTTGTAGAATTTTAGAACATGTTTTTGCTCGAGTATCATGTTTTTGGAAACCCAGAATCTACTATGTAGGAATCAACATGGATTCCGGAAACAGCAATCGTGTGAGACCCAACTCGCTTTATTGGTTCATGAGACCCAGAAAATATTAGATACAGGCTCCCAGGTAGGTGCTATTTTTCTTGACTTCCGGAAGGCGTTCGATACAGATCCGCACTGTCGCCTGATAAACAAAGTAAGAGCCTACGGAATATCAGACCAGCTGTGTGGCTGGATTGAAGAGTTTTTAGCAAACAGAACACAGCATGTTGTTATCAATGGAGAGACGTCTACAGACGTTAAAGTAACCTCTGGCGTGCCACAGGGGAGTGTTATGGGACCATTGCTTTTCGCAATATATATAAATGACCTAGTAGATAGTGTCGGAAGTTCCATGCGGCTTTTTGCGGATGATGCTGTAGTATACAGAGAAATTGCTGCATTAGAAAATTGTAGCGAAATGCAGGAAGATCTGCAGCGGATAGGCACTTGGTGCAGGGAGTGGAAACTGACCCTTAACATAGACAAATGTAATGTATTGCGAATACATAGAAAGAAGGATTCTTTATTGTATAATTATATGATAGCAGAGCAAACACTGGTAGCAGTTACTTCTGTAAAATATCTGTGAGTATGCGTGCGGAACGATTTGAAGTGGAATGATCATATAAAATTAATTGTTGGTAAGTCGGGTACCAGGTTGAGATTAATTGGGAGAGTCCTTAGAAAATGTAGTCCATCAACAAAGGAGGTGGCTTACAAAACACTCGTTCGACCTATACTTCAGTATCGCTCATCAGTGTGGGATCCGTACCAGATCGGGTTGACGGAGGAGATAGAGAAGATCCAAAGAAGAGCGGCACGTTTCGTCACAGGGTTACTTGGTAACCGTGATTACGTTACGGAGATGTTTAACAAACTCAAGTGGCAGACTGTGCAAGAGAGGCGCTCTGCATCGCGGTGTAGCTTGCTCGCCAGGTTTCGAGAGGGTGCGTTTCTGGATGAGGTATCGAATATATTGCTTCCACCTACTTATACTTCCCGAGGAGATCACGAATGTAAAATTAGAGAGATTAGAGCGCGCACGGAGGCTTTCAGACAGTCGTTCTTCCCGCGAAGCATACGCGACTGGGACAGGAAAGGGAGGTAATGACAGAGGCACGTAAAGTGCCCTCCGCCACACACCGTTGGGTGGCTTGCGGAGTATAAATGTAGATGTAGATGTGGAAGGAGATAGTCTGGTGACGTAATAGTGGATCTCACTAGTATGGGCGTCCTGGGGTGGAAAAGAAAACTGGAAATTTGTGGAAAGATCATATGGAACCAAATTGTTTAGGGCATCGGTCCCTAAGCTTACATACTACTTAATCTAACTTACGCAATGGACAAGGCACACATCCATGCCCGAGAGGGATGGGAACCTTTGACGGGGGAAGGGGGGGGGGGGGGAGGAGCAACGCGGACTGTGACAAGACGCCTCAGACCACGCCGCTACCCATCGCGCCGGTGGAAAAGAGCTGCTAATAATCGAGAATTATAGAGGAAGATTACTGAAGAACCCAAGGCTCATCAAGCGCTGTAGCGCTACTGAAATAAGTCAGATACTGCCAAGGTGAACAAGGGACTACCAACGGCGTCTCCTCAACGAGCGTGCAGCGAACGTTGGTGCGTGCGGTTCTCCGCGGCAGGCGTCTGTTCCACGCACCCACACTGGCTGCTGTTCATTGGCTACGACGGCTGGAATTAGCACGCCACTACCGCAACTGGCCTTCTTCTGGGAGTGGGGACAGGTGGGCTTTTGCGATGATCACGTTTTATGCTCCGTCGGACAGGTGGCTGTCGGCTGGTACAGTGTGAACTATTTGTAATCGATCCCCGGACCGATCGAGGACGGATGAGGGAACATTATGGTCTAGGGAATGTCATCGTGGAATTGCCTGGTGATCTCGTTATACTGGAAGTCGCAACGGATCTACACTAGCATGCATCTCTCCTTGGGAACCATGTCCACCTCTACTTGCAGTTTGATCTTCCTCGGCACGATGGGATGTACCAACAGTATAATGTGACGTGTCACACAGCTCACAGTGTGCACGCGTGGTTCGGAGAACACCCGGATGAGTTTGCCGTACTCCCCATCACTAAACTCCATGGATTTAAACCTAATCGAGAGTGTGTGCCACGACTTCGATAGAGCTGTTCAGGAGATGGCTCTGCAGCCGATAACCAACCACAGCTGGACACGGCACTGCATCCGGCAAGGCTCCACATACCTTCCTGAACCTCACTCACTCGCTTCATGCATGTTTGGCCTGCAGGAGGTGGTTATTCACTCTTTTTAATTGGTGTCACATTAATTTGAGTGAGCAGTGCAGTGCATTTCATTAGACGTTCTCCAAATACAGTTAAAATTAGGCTAACACACGTTGTGGCGTTCCTAAGCACAGTGCGAGTTTACTTGTGTCCACATGCTGTTACTAACAACCTGTTTATCAATGAGACCGATAGCTACCAGACTTGGTACAAAATCTGAGTTTAGTCTAACAATCTAAAAAATATTTCCATCAGTTCAGACACTCTTTGCATCATATCAGTTTATTGAACCATTTCTGACTTGTATGGCAGTTTTGCATCCTATTCTATTAGCATTTTATCTAGCACGTGTCGTTTCTGCAATAAGAAGATATGTATTACCCTATTCACATTATTCTTCAAGCCATTTATTTTAAGTGCTGTGTAAATATTCTCTCTACTTCCGCTTTACTTGGTTATTTGTTAATTACAGGGTGACAGATATTGAACTACATGAAACACACGTAAATTAGTTACAAAATACGACGTACACACACTTTATTCAACATGCAAATGTCACTACAGATTTTCAGGGTTAGGTTATGACCCGTTAGATACGCCTGACATCGTTGGCGATTATGTGGTGCAGACGAATAGCGAAATTGTTCATGACCCGCAGAAGTGCTGTCGATGACCTCCTGAATGGCTGTTTTCAGCTCAGAAGTATTGGGGTTATTGCTGCACATTTTGTCTTAAATACAGCACTCCGTCTTCAGCCCACAAGTAAGCCATCGGTACCATCCGATCGCCGTGTCATCCTCAGCTGAGAATGCGGATAGGAGAGCCGTGTGCTCTGCACACCGCTCACCTGGTCGTTACGATGGTTTTATTTGGACGGAGCCGCTACTATTCGGTCGAGTAGCTCCTCTATTTGCATCACGAGGCTGAGTGCACCCCGAAAAATGGCAACAGCCCATGGCGACCCGGATGGTCACACATCCAAATGCCAGCCACGCCTGACAGCGCTTAACTTCGGTGATCTGACGGCAACCTGTATAACCGCTGCGGCAAGGCAGTTGCCTTGTCTTTAAAATAGCCCCTGTAAAAAGAAGTCGCAAGTGTTCAGATCTGGAAAATATGACGGCCAGCCGACGTAAATGAAACTGGCCCCTCTGGGTGCCCCAGAGCCAGAATGCGATCCCCAAGTTGCTCCTCCAGAACATCAAACACTTTCCTGCATCGGTGGGGATCGACCTCAATCTTGCATGAACCCCAGCTTGTCGAAATCAGGGTCACTTTGGATAACGGGGATGAAATCATCTTTCGAAACCTTCATGTACCGTTCTGTAGTGACCGTTCCATCAAGGAATATCGCACCGATTATTCCGTTAGCGGTCATTGCACATATCACAGTCACCCGTTGAGGGTGAAGAGGCTTCTCGATTGCGAAATGCGGATTCTCAGTGCCATAAATGCGCCAATTTTGCTTACTGACGAATCCATCCAAATAAAAGCCAATTTTGCTTACTGACGAATCCATCCAAATGAAAGTAGGCTTCGTACCTAAACCAAATCAAGCGTGGGCATGCTAATTCCCATAATGTTCCACGGCCACCCGTGCAGTTTGAACGTCCTAACGCAATCCGTTCAGTAGATACGATGGTTTTACTTCATACAGTCAGACAATTGTCACGCTTTATTTAAATGCAGTAGCGAGATGGATGCTTTGTACCGACACAATCAGTAGCGAGCCATTGTGTGCACCGGGCCTTGAAGACAGCTGCAACACCCATGAACATGTTCTTTTCAGATCATGATGAAACTTTGTTTTTCCATAAAAAATTCAGACGACAACGGAACAACAATCCGGAAGCATCTATCTATCTCAGTTACGTATCTACTTCTGGTATTTGTCTGTAAATATGTAAACTGAACTTGCCCGTCGTGGTTCTGCCGGTATATTCGGGCTGATGTCAGGATTTATTCTAGAGTTTTTGTTATGTCTTTCACTGACAGGTGCTCTGATTTATGAGGAAGGGTTGTACGTACAATTCATAACTATTCCATGGCAGTTGGCAGAACTATGACGAATTAACGTCTACCGCCATCGTTAAAACGAACCCACTGACATCTAGTGGTGAATGAAAAACTTTTTGGAACAGCAGTACCTGGCGCAGCGCTGTTTACGAATGATGCGTGGCAGAAGGTACTTTGTACCAGTGTTACTGTTGTATAGCTAGAGAAGGCCCAAATGCACGCGTTAAACTCAAGCAGGCTGGCGTGAGGTCTGAAACAGTATACGGAATGAATGCTATAAAGAAAAGTACGTAGCTGTTGGAATACATAACTTTAATCCATCATTTGTATACATCGTTCTTGATGAGACATGCTTCATACGATAACTATCAATTGCTATGGCGCCTTGCTAGGTCGTAGCCATTGACTTAGCTGAAGGCTATTCTAACTATCTTCTCTGCAAATAAACGAGGCTTCATCAGTGTTGCATCGCTAGCTAAGTCGTCCGTACAACTGGGGCGAGTGCTAGTGCGTCTCTCTAGACCTGCCGTGTGGCGGCGCTCGGTCTGCAATTACTGACAGTGGCGACATGCGGGTCCGTCGTATTCTACCGGAACGCGGCCGATTTAAAAGCTACCACCTAGCAAGTGTGGTGTCTGGCGGTGACACCACATTCCTCCCCCGCAAATCGGCGAACGGTTGTATTATAAGGCTTCCGCCCGCCGTGGGGAGGACCGCATGTTGACGTATGCGACGAGGTGGGGAGCCTAACAACAGGCGAGGCTGTGCCACCCGCACCCGGCCATTCGGTCCGAGGGGAGCTAGGAAACGCCTGACAACCTAGTCCAGGGTGCACGCCAACATGCGGGTTATGCGCCCTAAGGAGGGGCCGAAGGGTCGACCTCCATCGAGTCGGAGCTCCCGACTGGCGAAGACGACAGATGTTCCGGAGCGGGCAAGAGATCCATGCCGGAGGACAGCTGGTCACGGGAAGCGATCGGCGGCTCGTGACCCAGATAGGAGCTGGGCGGCTGCAGCGAAGCGTCCACTGCGATCGGCGCCGGCAGGAGAACACGCGGCGGAGGCGGCGGCGGCGTGTCGCCATGGGGCAAAATGGAAGGCAGCGTCGGTAACACCTGGGGATGAGGCGAGCCAGTAGATGGGTCCCCAGGGCGCTGACCGGATGGCACCGTCGCTGAAAGCAGACGGGGAGCGGCAGAACCCAGGCGACGACAGAGGCGCAGCTGATTGAGATGCCGACGCACCTCACCAGAGGCCCCCAAAACCAAATACATAGCGCGGCCGAGGCAGCGAAGAATGCGCCCTGAAAGCCAACGCCGTGAACCTCGATACTTGCGATAGTATACAACGTCGCCAGGAGCAAAGCAGGTAGCTGCCGCTGCACAGGAACCTGACGCGGCGGATGCAACAAACACATCAAGGTTCGATGAGGACGACCGTGCAGCATCTCAGCCGGCGAACGACCATCTCGGGGCTGAGAGCGATACGAGGACAAAAAGAGCAACAACGGGTCCTCCCGCAAATGCGACTCTTTCAACTTCAACATCTGTGACTTGGAAGTCCGGACCAATCGTTCAGCGGCACCGTTGGATTGAGGCGAAAACGGCGCGGATGTCAGATGTTGAATACCATTGGCCATGCAGAATGACTGAAATTCGGCGGACATAAATTGTGGGCCATTGTCAGAAACAATAGTCTGTGGAAGACCTTCAATGCAAAAGATAGCAGACAACGCTTGGATGGTGGCAGATGACGTCGTGGAAGACATCCGGACAACAAAAGGAAAATAGACCAGCGAATGAATTTCTGCGCTGTACGTGGAGGTACAGGCTTGTTCGGATGAAAAAGCGATGTCAAAGGTTTGTGGTCTGTGATGATGGTAAAGTGACGACCATACAAGATATCGTGAAACTTTGTAACACCAAATACGAGAGCCAGAGCTTCTTTCTCTATCTGTGAATAATTTCTTTGCACAGATGAGAGCAATTTGGACGCAAAGGCAATAGGGCGATCATGCGATCCATCTTTGTGCGCAAGAACAGCACCGATCCCGAAATCCGATGCATCTACCATCAACAAAAGGGGTTTCTGTGGATCGAATGGCGTAAGGCAAGGATTTGAAAGAAACGCCGATTTCAACTGGCGAAAGGCGCGTTCGAATTCCGTCGTCCAGACGAACGGAACACCTTTACGGCGTAAGCGATGAAGCGGAGCTGAAATGGAAGAGGCATGTGGAACAAATTTATTATACTAATTAAGTTTTCCCAGCACACTCTATAGCTGCTTCAAATTCTGCGGCGAAGGCAAGTCTTGTATGGCACGGAGGTGCTCTGGACTCAGATGTATGCCTTGGGCATCGATTACATGTCCCAAATATGGTAAGTCACGAGCAAGTCACGGTCTGCAATTACTGACAGTGGCGACATGCGGGTCCGTCGTATACTACCAGACCGCGGCCGATTTAAAAGCTACCACCTAGCAAGTGTGGTGTCTGGCGGTGACACCACAGTTACATGGCATTCTCTGTAATGATGTCGCATGGCAACGTTCGTCCCGTGCCATTGTTGTGTGACCAACGGTGCTGTGTATGAATGCTTGGCGTCAGAGAGAGCTTTGTACCAGTGTTGTGTGGCAGACGGTGCTTCGTAAACCTTTCGCATGGTAGAGGGTGCGTCCACCAATCATTTGCTGTAGAGTGTGCTGTATACCAACGTTTCACGACTGAAGGAGCATCCTACCGATGTTGCGTGACAGAAAGTACTTTGTAGCAATGTTTCATTGGGAAATGCAGGAAAAGTTCATACAGGAAACGCATATCGCGCTAGACTATCGCTGCAGTGGACTAGCCAGCAAGTGGGAGCAGCTCGCGCTCAACGGCAGCCAGTGTGGTAGCCCGCAGATCCTATCACTGCAACGAGATTTGACGCCAGACATCAGTTAAGTTTAGAACAAACAACATTCGTGTATCTTAAGTGGGGACGTTTATGAAAAATACACACTATTTCAAAAATGCATCAAATCCACAGTTTTGGAGACATGGCAATGTAATTTGCTACCACGCTTTACGTGAAAGTAACACATTCGTAAAAGATCCTTTGATTGTATATGTTCAACTTTTTTTGAATGAAATTTGAAGTTTTATATTAAAAAAATAATGTATGTTCCCCTTTCTCAGAAAGTATGTAAGAGAATTCTAGAAAAATTTCTCTAATTCGGCTCATTATAAGTTGTAAGTTTCTCTCATCAAGGTTTCGGAATAGGTCAAACAGGAGGGTTTTCATAATTTTTTAATTATAATTCCACAAGTACAATTTTACATTCATGCAAACTTCCAAGAATTTTGCCCCATATCTCAGCTTGCAATGAGGATTTCAAAATTTGCTCTTGAGACAACGTTTATTAGGTTTGCAGAAGTATGTGTACAAAATTTCATAATCATAGCATTCATAGAATCTGAGGAAAAGGTACATAAACTTCAAAAAACAAAGTTCTCAGGAAACGCAATTTAAGATTGAACCCAACTTTTTCCTTATGTCACTTCTTCGGAAGGCACCACATTTGTGCTCTGGGTCGTCTTTCCCTTCAAGGCTTCTCTTCTGGTCTCTTGTTGTCTGTCTTCTTTCCTTTAACAGGTCTTCAACTGACTTTTCAGAAGCAGAGACGCGCTGTAAATCTATTTTTCTCAGGATGTCTTGAGTAAAATTTCCTATCTTGAAGCCCATTCTTTCTAATACCTTCACTCTCCCTACGTTCGCATCATTAAAAACAATAACTGCATCATAAGTTGCAATTCTGACAACAGTGGCAGATGCAAATGTGTTTTTAGGGCGTCGTTTCCGTATGAGTGTATTTAGAGACTCATTTGGACTTTGGGTTTTGCCATGAAAACACTTTTTGAGAAGTGCAGGATCGGCCAAAGATGATCTATAAAACCAAAGAGTATTTATCACGGCCATCCAGATGTCTCCCGCACACGTTTGGTTGAAAGTAATACACAGAATCGTTGTTCACTGAGCTGGCCTTGAAGTGCTGCTTCAGAATGTGGGCGTGGCAGGGAGGCCGTGTCACTCTTTTAATTAATTTTCAGGCACTTCGGATGCGATTTCTACGTTGAAACTTTGAGTACTTATTGTCCATGAGTTGTACTACCAAATAAAAATTAAATCGAAAATTGACATTTTTGTTCAATTTCATCAACGTCCCCTACACTTGCATGTAGTGAATCAAATGGTTCAAATGGCTCTAAGCACTATGGGACGTTGAGGTCATTAGTCCCCTAGAACATAGAACTACTTAAACCTATCTAACCTAAGGACATCACACACACCCATGCCCGAGGTAGGATTCGAACCTGCGACCGTAGCAGCCGCATG
The DNA here is from genome assembly GCF_021461395.2 of Schistocerca americana. Lineage (NCBI taxonomy): Eukaryota > Metazoa > Arthropoda > Insecta > Orthoptera > Acrididae > Schistocerca > Schistocerca americana. Next base: position 563,886,324 of record NC_060124.1, read on the forward strand.
GTTCCCAACTGAAGCGCCTAGAACCGCTCGACCACTCCAGCCGGCTGTAGTGTATCAATCGTTTTAGTTATATAAAAGTGATTATATTTAGCGCAAATCTCACGCCCAGCACGAAGTCCCAAGCGAATAGAAAAAACCGCAGGTGACTCTTTTATATAAACAGGATAAACGAAAGGACTCGCAAAATTACAGACCAATATACCTAAATTCTGTTTGCTGCAGAATACTCGAATATATTCTCGTTTCGAAAGTAATAAATTTTCTTGAAACTGAGAAGCTTATGTCCACGAATCACCATGGCCTTAGAAAGCGTTGCTCGCGCAGAACTCAGCTTGCCCTTTTTTCACATGATGTACTGCTAACTATAGATGAAGGGTAACAGGCTGATTCCAAATTTCTAGATTTCCGGAAAGCATTTGACACAGTGCCCCACTGCAGGTTGTTAATGAAGATAGAGGCATATGGAATAATTTCACAGACGTATTTGAGTGGCTCGAAGACTACTTATAGAATAGATCCCAGTATGTTATCCTCGAAGGCGAATGTTCATCAGAGACTACGTTAACGTCAGGAGTGCTCCACAGAAGTGTGACAGGACCACTGTTGTTCTCGACATAGATAAATGGTTTGGCGGACGGCCTGGCTAGCAATCGGCGGTTGGTTGCTGGTGATGCTGTGGTGTACGGTAAGGTGTAGAAGTTGAGTGACTGCTTGACAGAGTCACGACGTTTACATATCTGAGTGTAACGTTGCCAGATGATATAAAATGGAATGTGCATGTGAGAACTGTGCTGGGGAAGGAGAATTGTCGACTTCGGTAAATTGGGAGAATTTTAGAAAAGTGTGGTTCACCTGTAAAGGACACCTCGAAACGGACGCAGATGCGACCTATTCTTGAATACTGTCCGAGGTTTTTGGATCAGCAGCAGGTCGCATTGTAGGAGAACATGGAAGCAATTCAGAGGCCTGGTAGTTGCGAGCAACACGTATATGTGACGTAGATGCTTCGGAAACTCAAATCGGAATTGGAGTTCTTTTCGAAGAACACTACTGAAAAAATTTAGAGAACCGGTATTAGAAGCTGACTGCCGAATGGTTGTGCCACCGCCAACATACACTGCGCGTAAGTAACGCCAAGATAAGATACAAATATTAAGGCTGATACGGAGGAACTTAGACACTCGTATTTCTCTCGCTCTATTTGTGAGAGGAGCAGGAAAGGAAATGAAAAGTAGTGGTACAGGGTACCGTCCGCCACGAACCGTACGGCGGTTTTCGGAGCATCCGTGTAGATGTAGGCGTTGTTCTCTGAACTTCTGTCATGAATCTACGCAGTGGCCTGTCTAAAAATTCCCGTTTCGCTGTATAAGTTGTTCAGCCGCAGCTGCTTAGTGCTGCCTGTGCGAAGTGGGAGCGGGTGACTAGTAGTTTAATAAGTGTGACATTTCTGGCCATGAATGTTCAAATCATAGAATTCGATTGTACTGTCAAGATTTACAATTTCATCCGCGAGTCTATAACATAAGTTGTAAGTGCAGAATTTAATGCATTATTGAATCCAGATTCGAGGACAAAGTGTGCAAAATCTGTAAGCAGTGCGAATATAGTGTGAACGGTTCCGTACAACTTGCTGAATCAGTGTGTATTCCTTGTCTCGTTTGGTTGAAAGTTGAACACAATTACATAGTGAGCTAATCGAAAAGCTTAAGTGACGAATACGTTTGTAATGACTACTGCAATTTTTAATACTGAAGTCAGTGGGGTCCCAACCACACATTCGCAGTTTCCCCAGGAACAGTTTGTTTCTGGAACCATGTTTATTGGCACGGTTTTACTTTTACAATCGTACACTACCCACAGTTGTACGAGGGCTGTTCGGAAAGAAAGGTCCGATCGATCGCGAAATGGAAACCATAGTGAAAATAAAAACAAAACTATTCGCAACAATTAGCCACTCCTTCCAGCTATCTGTCTAAATCGTCGCCGCTCCGACTTGGACGTTTGTCGTGGCCTTGTACAAGCTTTCCATTACCCTCGTTACAGAAAGCAGCCGCCTTTGCTTTCCACCAACTGTTTGTGCCAAAGTGTTGTCTTCGTAGTCAGCGGTTCATGTGAGCAGAGATGAAAATCGAAGGGAGCCAATTATGGGCTGTACTGTGGGTGACCAATCACTTCCCATCGAAATCGCTGCAGGAGCACCTTCATTGTCTTGAAGAAGGAAACGCTTGACATATATGTTATGTGGGCTGCATAGCTTTAGGCGTATTCTTTCACCAGATCCACATACTTGGCGGGAGGCACTGTTGTTTTGATCATTTCTACATGACCACTGTGCACCCTGAACTGAAAAGAGCGATGTGGCACAATCTACAGGCATACTGGAGACACTGTAGAAAGACAGTGTGCGGAGCATCATCGCATTTTCACAGTGGTTTCCATTTCGCGCCAAATCGGACCTTACTTTCCAAATACGCCTCGTATTTTGTGCTATTAATGATACACCCTGTTTAACAGCTCTTGAATCTTTGGCAATATCGCTTATTTTTTTCTTACATAAATGTTTCTGTCGTTAGTGGCAATTTGTACAGTGCAACGGTACTTGTTTAACTGATCTGGATGCGATACGTTTGTAATAAGTTTCCCACCTTCGGCGTTTATTTTAGCCTGTGTCTCACTGTGAACTGTTTTTTGGAACTTAATTCTTGTTATTGGTCTCTGTGTAGTCATCGTGGTGTGTATTTACATCTACATGGATACTCTGCAACTCACATTGAAGTGCCTGGCAGAGGGTTCATCGAACCACCTTCACAATTCTCTACTATTCCGATTTCGTATAGCACGCGGAAAGAATGAACACTTATATCTTTCCGTAAGAGCTCTTATTTCCCTTATTTTGTAGTGGTGATCGTTCCTCCCTATGTAGGTCGGTGTCGAAAAAATATTTTAGCATTCGGATGAGAAATTTGGTGATTGTAATTTCGTGAAAAGATTCTGTCGCAACGAAAAACGCCTTTCTTCTAATGATTTCCAGCCAAAATGCTGTATCATTTCTGTGACACTCTCTCCCATATTTCGCGATAATACAAAACTTGCTTCCTTTCTTTGAACTTTTTTGATGTACTCCGTCAGTCCTATCTGCTAAAGATCCCACACCGAGCAGCAGTATTCTAAAAGAGGACGGACAAGGATAGTGTAGGCATTCTCCTTAGTAGGTCTGTTACATTTTCTATGTGTCCTGCCAATACAACGCAGTCTTTGGTTAGCCTTCCCCACAACATTTTCTGTGTGTTCCTTCCAAATTAAGTTGTTCGTAATTGTACTACCTAGGTATTTAGTTGAATTTACGTCTTTTAGATTAGACTGATTTATCGTGTAAGCAAAGTTTAACGAGTTCCTTTTAGCACTCATGAGGATGACCTCACACTTTTCTTTATCTAGGGTGAACTGCCACTTTTCGCACCATTCAGATATTTTTTCTAAATCGTTTTGCAGTTTGTTTTGATCTTCCGATGACGTTATTAGTCGATAAATGACAGCGTCATCTGCAAACAACCGAAGACGGTTGCTCAGATTGTCTCCCAAATCATTTATATAGGTAAGGAACAGCAAAGGGCCTATAACACTACCTTGGGAAACGGATGAAATCACTTCTGTTTTACTCGATGACTTTCCGTCATTACTACGAACTGTCACCTCTCTGACAGGAAATCACAAATCCAGTCCCATAACTGAGACGATATTCCATAAGCACGCAATTTCACTACGAGCCACTTGTGGGGTACAGTGTCAAGAGCCTTTCGGAAATCCAGGAATACGGAATCAATCTGAAATCCCTTGTCAATAGCACTCAGCACTTCATGTGAGTCAAGAGCTAGTTGTGTTTCACAGGAACGATGTTTTCTAAACCCATGTAGTCTTTGTGTCAATAGACCGTTTCCTTCAAGGCAATTCATAATGTTCGAACACAATATATGTTCTAAAATTCTGCTACATATCGACGTTAACGATATGGGCCTGTAATTTAGTGGATTACTCCTACTACCTTTCTTGAATATTGGTGTGACCTTTGCAACTTTCTAGTCTTTGGGTACGGATCTTTCGTCGGATGAACGGTTTTATATGATTGTTAAGTATGGAGCTAACGCATCGGCATACTCGGAAAGGAACCTAACTGGTATACAGTCTGGACCAGAAGATTTGCTTTTATTAAGTCATTCGAGTTGCTTCACTATTCCGAGGATATTTACTTCTACGTTGCTCATGTTGAGGCAACGGCCTTGCCACAGTCGATACACCGGTTCCCGTGAGATCACCGCAGTTAAGCGCTGTCGGGCGTGGCCGGCACTTGGATGGGTGACCATCCTGCCACTATGCGCTGTTGCCATTTTTCGGGGTGCACTCAGCCTCGTGATGTCAACTGAGGAGCTACTCGACCGAATAGTAGCGGCTCAGTCAAAGAAAACCATCATAACGACCGGGAGAGCGGTGTGCTGACCACACGCCCCTCCTATCCGCATCCTCACCTGAGGATGATACGGCGGTCCGATGGGCCGCTTGCGGCTTGAAGACGGAGTGCTTTTTGCTATTTTTTTACCCATGTTGGCAGCTGTTCTTGATTCGAATTCTGGAATATTTCGGAAGGCTGTGTTTAGTAATTCTGCTTTGGGAACACTTGTCTTCGATAGTATCTAGATTGTTATCGCGCAGATAAGGCATTGATTGTTTCTTACCGCTAACATACTTCACATACGACCAGAATATCTTTGGATTTTCTGCCAGGTTTCGAGACAAAGTTTCGTTATGGACACTGTTATTGGCGTCTCGCATTGAACTCCGCGCTAAGTTTCGAGCTTCTGTAAAGGATCGCCAGTCTAGTTTTTCTGATGACTGTCCTTTACTCTTTCTATTCCTTAGAGTAGTCAGTGTAAGAGCAACACAAAAAACAGATCTCATCTCATCTACTACTCGCAGTCATATGACGGAACTGAAAAACCCTAGAAAAATTAAGCAGTACCAGTAATCAAACTTACGTCTCTCAAATTTCATGCTGGATAGTTATAATAATAGGGAGAGAAAAGGTTCGATTTTAGAAGACCGGAAAAGTTATAAATCTACATATAGTAATTAAAAGAATGACGTGACTTCACACAAATTACCAAAATTAAGTATGACAGACAAATATTAAACCAGAAAAATGTTTACACATGTAGTTTAATCTGATGTCACAGACAATACCATTCTTGGGGTAATATGTGTTTGAACTTATCACACTTTCTCACTTTTAGATTTACGAATGACGATATCAGAAAGTTCTCTTCCGACAATAGAACAGAAAGAGAACCAAAGTGCTTAAGTACATTATATTCCAGGTGTCCCTATTAACTATGAAATCATTTTATACAACATGACATCTGCAATGCACTGCTCTCACTTCTGATTTGTGGCTTCATTTCTATTCCATGTGCGGCTTGATGACACGCGATATTTATTAAAGATACCGACTATTAGCCATATTTTCTCAGTATAATCTGTAAACACCTTTGTCTAGTTGAACAGAGGGCAGTAGCGAGTGAAGCACTTATATAGGACGGTGATCCGCTACCAAATACTACGAAGAATGTCTAGCATGCAGGGGGTCGAGGGTTCGATTCTGGGTCGAGGTTTGTTTGTTTTTATTTGCCAAAAGTAGTCTGCGTAGTACGGTATCTGGCGTCTTAATCGTCGTATAGCGATTACAGTGGGTCTTCTACAAAACATTTGCAGTTATGTACTACCAACACAGAAATGGAAGTACAATCGTTTTCATCGGTCAGCTTTTAAATTAGCCTTCTGCACCTCGTGGACGAGAATTGTTTCGCACCACTGAATCTACTAGATTTCTGTGTATCCTCCCCCAAAGGTACCATCGACATTATTTGCGAAGCAAGTTGGTAGCCCTTTTGGGGACGTAAGGTCCTAACGAAATGTAATGGCCCTCGAAGTGGCAAGAATAATAGTTGGTTTAATCCATGGGATCGCTGGCGGAGGGTCCACCGAAACAAGTTTGAAATCTAGTACATGCAGAGGTGCGAAACAATTTGCAGAAGGTTTCTTGACATGCTGACCAATGAAAAAGATTGTACTTCTATTTCCATGTTCGCAGCACGTAACTGCGAATGTTTCGTAGAAGACTCACTACAATCTCTCTCTGACGATAAAGATTCCAGATACCGTACCAGGCAAACTACTTTTAGGAAATAAAAACAAATAAGCCTCACGCACCGTGCTTGGGTAGCTCAGATGGTAGAGCATTTGCCCGTGACAGGCAAAGGTCCCGAGTTTGAGTCTCGGTCCGGCACACAGTTTTAATCTGCCAGGAAATTTCAATCGTTGTCTTCTTTTCATTTCACTTCACTGACCTCTACTATATTTAGATTGAGCCTTTGCATTTCCCTTTCCAGGTTTCCTAGTTTTCCTACAACGTTCAAGCTTCTGGCATTCCACGCCTCGACTCATAGAATGATGGCCTTGCGTTGATTATTTAGTCTTTTTCTCATCGTCACCTCCGACTTGGAGATCCGAATGGGATACTATTCCGGGATCTTTGGCAATGGAGAGATCATCATGACACTTTTTCAGTTACAGGCCATATCTCTTGTGGATACACGATACATGTCTTTAATGCAGTGGTTTCCATTGCCTTTTGCATGATCATGTCCTTGATTATCGCTGATTCTTCTATCTTTAGGGGTAATTTCCACCCCAGGGGCAAGAGAGTGCCCTGATCCTCTGTCCGCTCATCCTCCCCTTTTGTCAAAGCCGATGGCAGAATTAGGGCGACTTCTTATGGCGGAAGTCTTCGGCCGCAGATGCTGATTGTTAATCAAAATTTAAACGGTGATGGGTTCCGAACTCGGGACCGATGAAGGTTTGATTTTTAGTCAATGACTTTTTTTTTTTTAAAAAAAAAGGAACCTTTCAGGAGTTCAAAGGGAGGTGTGGGGGCAAAGTTGGCAGGGTACGCAACCAGAGGCTTGGCCATCAGGTCGCGTTCCCACTCTCCAGGTACAAAAGAAAGCGTGGGGAACGTGGAGCAGAGGGACAATGAACATCGGTTATTTATTTTTCCTTTTCATTCTTTTTATTTTCGTTGATGAAATTATTTATTTCTATCATTAATACCGCCGAGAAAATCAGGAAAACGGCGTCACGCGAGAGGGAGGGCGCAGAAAGGCATCAGAGTAATTGGGACTATCAATGAATAGTTTTTCCGAGAAAAGCAGTCCTATGGCCAGTGAATATATCGGTTCTAAGAGTGGAAGAGGCATGGATCAACTGTTCATGACATCTAGCTGTGGTGAGGGTTAAGGATGATAATGCGGAGGGAATAGGAGAAAAATTGTGTGTCTTTTGGATTTGCGGGACACTGCACAATGGCATTCATTAAGGAAATGCCAAAAGTCGAGGATACTTTTCTCGCCGTCAGCAAACAAGTAGTGTGTTGCGTGTCCACAAATCCACCTCACAGTGTCCGTCTTCGCTTGCGGAAAGTATCCCACATCCGGAAAGAGGAGCAGTTGAGTTGGTATCTGATGAGGAGTCGTACGGGTAATTAAGGACAACATCGGTCGCACCAAGAACCAGACACCTCTCACCGATCTGTACTTCAGGCGATGCTCGTCTGTGTTCATAACATCACAGTCGACACACAATTGGGTGTCTGAAAGGTGAATCCTGTGAAGACGTAGCCGGCGTACTTGTTCCCCATTGACAGTAAGGTACCGTGCACACTGGACGTCACTGTCAAGATAAGAAGCTCACACCGATCGCCAAACGACGCCAGTCGACGTGGGAAAGATTCCCCTCAACCACATTCGGTGACCTGTGCTGCTGAAGTAAAGCATAGATCGCCTTCGGCGGCAATATCACAGTACGGACGTAGCTCGATTCAAGGAAAATGTGGAGGAAATAAAGGAAGGGCGGCGGGACTTCCGAAAACTGGATGGTTGCAGAGAGAGAGTGTGGTGCAAGGGCCTCCTGCAATAGGCTGGTAAGGCACGTAGGGCTAAGGCGTCACAACGTCATGTGATGGCTCTGAGCACTATGCGACTTTACTTCTGAGGTCATCAGTCCCCTAGAAATTAGAACTAATTAAACCTAACTAACCTAAGGACATCACACACAGCCATGCCCGAGGCAGGATTCGAACCTGTGACCGTGGCGGTCGGTCGGCTCCAGACTGTAGTGCCTAGAACCGCTCGGCCACTCAGGACGGCACGTCATGTGAGTGGCAATGAAAAGAGCTACTGCTCAATCAGGCACACGATATAGACGTAAACCGCCCCTTTACCGCGTGAAGGTGAGGGTTTCGTATTTTATCTTGAACAGTAAGCCGTAGCAAACAAACGAACCTAGTGGCGCTAGCATGCGGGGGGCCGTGGATGGCGGAGCGGGAAATGTCTGTACCAGGTGGAGAATAGGTGAAGTCAAATATACATTCATGTATTGCGTGCGTTGCAGTAAACGGTGATCTAAGAGCCCAGCTCGTAGTCGGGAAAGTAGACGACGGCAGTTGGGGGCAATTATCCGCCGCAGATACCCTGCGAAGTCGAGTCCTAGAGTCGGAGAGTATCAGCTACACGAAAAGGACCAGCACTGTCTGCAGGAAGACCCGCACCTACAGCCATGGCGCTCGATTTGCGGACGCTGAGGCAGCTACAAAAAGATTCGCTGTAGGTGGTAATCCATGGCAGTGACTCCCTGACCTCAGCACCGCTACTTCTGTCTCTAAGTTGGCTGTGGGTTGTGTTCATAAAGTGAACAGTATAGAGACAGAAGTGATGACACTTTCTGCGGGACGTGACCATCATTTTGCAGGACAATGCTCAAGCACGCACAGTGCAAGCTGCCTCTGATTTGTTTTACTGATGGGGCTGCTAAATGTTATACCATCTACTGCACTCCCCTGACTTAAGCCCTCGCAAGTTCGACTACATCTCTAAGCTGAAGGATATACTTCGCGGCATTCGCTTCATAACTGCTACAAATTCGTCGGGCTACAGACCGCGCCGCTCTAACTGTCAACACAACTGGCACTGCTAACAGTATCCTACGACTTCAACATCGCTGGCAGCGGGTAATACACAATGCTGGTGACTACTCTGAGGGTCACTAAAACTTTGAAACACCTACAGTCGTGCTCAAAAGTATCCGAACGACCTGAATTTCATTTAACCTGATTCGCATGCAATCCACATAACGCAGCTATCTAGCAGGTCCTCTAATCGCTCCTTCATACAGTCGTTTGACTATTGAAAATGGTTCCAACAAGTCACCGCTAGAAAACACTGCTGTGTATCGCAATAACTCAAGATGTAAAGTAATACTACGATACTACAAATATCATGGAACACGTTATCACAGATAAGACTGTCCTTAAGGCTCGTAAGCTCACATTTATTACAGTAAATGACATACCTGAAATGTTACCTCTCTCATTATTACGTCAGATATGTAATGCACGTAGTAAGTTCGTCGTATTCATGATTTCCTCTTCAAAGCAACATACCGTACTTATTATTTAACACAAAATGACATAAAAATTTTAAGTTATTCACGAGCAGCTAGTTGAGAATATGTATGAACTTCAAATAACACGACGAACCGTCTCGTTCTGCATATGAATTCAAACCCAGGTCATGCAGACTAAGCAAAGATTTTGTGACTGGTGGAAAGTAACAGTCATTCCTGATTAGGCATACAGAGAGTGATATGCTTCGATTTTAGACAGTATCAGTTAGCAAACATCAACTTTTAATTAAATAACACAATAATTTTTAACGGACGCGAATCCCTACCCAGCACTTATTGTCCCTGTCAACGAACTACCAGGGATGTTAAATATTGCTTCTTAACAAGTAACTTGTTTGAAATGCCGTGAGGTAAAGATTTGTGTTCGACAGGGGTTCTAACCCAGAACCTAATCGGATAGATATCGAAGCACAATCAACTGTGACATATCGGAATTTCTCGGCAGTAGCCAGATGTTTTAACTGAAATGACGAGACGAAACATTAATTTTTTCTTTCCCAGGACTGCAACCCATCACCTACCGCTGTTATATCATAGAGAAAACGAACGTTAAATATGGGATTGTTGCACCAGCAACGACATGAGAGTATGTTTGAACTAGAAATAATATGAAGAAGAGTTCAGTGCCGACTGGGAATACAGCTCCACGCATATCGTTGTTCACTATACAGAAAGAGACGTCAGCTACCGAATTTTTTTCCACCAGCAGCTCGGAATAACATCTTGAACTTACAGTCATCTCGCAAATAGTTCTGCGTCTCACTGGGAGTCAAAAACGTCAAATATCGTTAGTGTTGACGACGAATGAAAATACATTAAAAATCAAAATTATTATCCACCAGCAGACAGGTGTTCTCATGCTAGAGCTTAATAATACATAATGAAATCTTTAGTGCCGGGCCAGGATTCGAACCCATTCACGCGCAATATGTGTAGATGGTGAGGAATCTGCTGTTTTGAACAAACAACAATTTGTAGCCGAGCTGTATTGTCACGAAGGGATCAAATTCCACGTTACGGGCGGTCTGAGTTGCATTCCCAGTTCAGAACCAATTTTATCGACATACAGAAGCTCAGAATAAAGATGGAATAAGTGTCCTGTGAGCCTACGTAGGGTTTGTTCCGTCACTAGAAATAAGTAACTAGTATAAGAAAGGTTATTGGTGATAGAATTTCTACATGTTCCCACTCCAGACTTTGTTGTGGCTCAACCTAACGTCTACCTGGTAGAGAAGGAATAACATTTTTAATTTGAATTTCAGACCACAATGCTATTATATCTTCTTCACTTGGTGTAGCCAGAAGAGAATGGAATCTGTCTCTCCCTATCTAAAATCACTGATCGAAGTTGGAATCGAAGCCAGACCATAGATATTTGAAACTATCATCGGCCCAACAGACCACCAAATCCCCTTCTCAGTGGCTCATTTTTCTATCATAGCGCCGTTGTCCCACACTGTCAAATCGAAAGACCTGCACCAGGCGAACGGTCTACCCGACGGGAGGCCCTAGCCACACGACATTTCCATACCATGAACTAGCTGCCTCGGCTACCCAGTGCATACATTCAACTTTATTTGTAATCACCAAAATAAAAACACGTAACTGCCACCAACACAGAACTGCGAACAGTGTAAGATGCAGAAATTTAAATAGGAAGTGTTCCTTTCCGCCGGCCGCGGTGGTCTAGCGCTTCTAGGCGCTCAGTCCGGAACCGCGCGACTGCTACGGTCGCAGATTCGAGTCCTGCCTCGGGCATGGATGTGTGTGATGTCCTTGGGTTGGTTAGGTTTAAGTAGTTTAAAATTCTAGAGGACTGATGACCACACATGTTAAGTCCCATAGTGCTCAGAGCCATTTGAACCATTTTTTGTTCCTTTCCACTTGAGCTACTCTATTGCGCATTCTGTTTGTTGAAAACGTCGTGCAGTGCAACAGATATGGTATAACTGTTTGTCTCTCATAAGTGTTGACCTGGCCATATACATTATCCCACATCGCTGTGGAATGCAGAAGTTCTGGACGAATTGTTGTTGACTTCTGGAGCTATTTTAGCTACGTGTCATCTAGTAGTGTAATGTTAGGTATCGTGCACGGTAAATAAGATGTCGCGGGTTCGAGTACATTCACTACTACACTCCTGGAAATGGAAAAAAGAACACATTGACACCGGTGTGTCAGACCCACCATACTTGCTCCGGACACTGCGAGAGGGCTGTACAAGCAATGATCACACGCACGGCACAGCGGACACACCAGGAACCGCGGTGTTCGCCGTCGAATGGCGCTAGCTGCGCAGCATTTGTGCACCGCCGCCGTCAGTGTCAGCCAGTTTGCCGTGGCATACGGAGCTCCATCGCAGTCTTTAACACTGGTAGCATGCCGCGACAGCGTGGACGTGAACCGTATGTGCAGTTGACGGACTTTGAGCGAGGGCGTATTGTATGCATGCGGGAGGCCGGGTGGACGTACCGCCGAATTGCTCAACACGTGGGGCGTGAGGTCTCCACAGTACATCGATGTTGTCGCCAGTGGTCGGCGGAAGGTGCACGTGCCCGTCGACCTGGGACCGGACCGCAGTGACGCATGGATGCACGCCAAGACCGTAGGATCCTACGCAGTGCCGTAGGGGACCGCACCACCACTTCCCAGCAAATTAGGGACACTGTTGCTCCTGGGGTATCGGCGAGGACCATTCGCAACCGTCTCCATGAAGCTCGGCTACGGTCCCGCACACCGTTAGGCCGTCTTCCGCTCACGCCCCAACATTGTGCAGCCCGCCTCCAGTGGTGTCGCGACAGGCGTGAATGGAGGGACAAATGGAGACGTGTCGTCTTCAGCGATGAGAGTCGCTTCTGCCTTGGTGCCAATGATGGTCGTATGCGTGTTTGGCGCCGTGCAGGTGAGCGCCACAATCAGGACTGCATACGACCGAGGCACACAGGGCCAACACCCGGCATCATGGTGTGGGGAGCGATCTCCTACACTGGCCGTACACCACTGGTGATCGTCGAGGGGACACTGAATAGTGCACGGTACATCCAAACCGTCATCGAACCCATCGTTCTACCATTCCTGGACCGGCAAGGGAACTTGCTGTTCCAACAGGACAATGCACGTCCGCATCCATCCCGTGCCACCCAACGTGCTCTAGAAGGTGTAAGTCAACTACCCTGGCCAGCAAGATCTCCGGACCTGTCCCCCATTGAGCATGTTTGGGACTGGATGAAGCGTCGTCTCACGCGGTCTGCACGTCCAGCACGAACGCTGGTCCAACTGAGGCGCCAGGTGGAAATGGCATGGCAAGCCGTTCCACAGGACTACATCCAGCATCTCTACGATCGTCTCCATGGGAGAATAGCAGCCTGCATTGCTGCGAAAGGTGGATATACACTGTACTAGTGCCGACATTGTGCATGCTCTGTTGCCTGTGTCTATGTGCCTGTGGTTCTGTCAGTGTAATCATGTGATGTATCTGACCCCAGGAATGTGTAAATAAAGTTTCCCCTTCCTGGGACAATGAATTCACTGTGTTCTTATTTCAATTTCCAGGAGTGCATATTTTTTAAAACGCAATCTGCTGTCTGCTAAAATTATCAATCTAATGGAACTTGTAACATAATTCCCTTCACTTCTCAACCCAAAATAGTCGTACGTGGAAAAAGGGCTAACTTCTGCGACATTTTGTTCATTTCAGGTTTAACAGACAGCCAGACAGTAGATACATCTCGAAACTTTTGTATTAAGTATGGGTAGACCGCATCGTGCAAAAATATGTCGGAAAAGTATTTTCTACATTAGCTGTCGTCCGGTAGTGGCATTTTATTCTTCTTCAAACCTTGTTTGGGAGCTTTCACTCAGAACAAGTATTCTACATGCATGTAATCAATAAACCGCATGTGCATTTTCAGACTGTTATAGATAACACCAGAGAATTCGCATATATCGTTGATGATTAATTTCTCTCTCATGTTTACAATTGTTTTAACACCACTAAAGGAAACCTTACGAAAATTATGAACTGTATTATAAAAAATGAAATAAAGCTACCCACGATAACCTTACGACAAAAGTCTGTTTTAATAAAACTGAGTATCTGTACACAAGTTTGCCACTAACGTCACAAATTGGTAAAATACTACTCACTTAGATTTTGATTGGGTCTGTGTTTAATTGGTATGCTGTGTCATACTCAAGCTGTATGCAAATGTGGCATTTCATATATAAAGTTTTGTATTCCTAGAAACCCAAACTTTGTTTGTCAGCAGGGGAAAGAGCCGTTACCTGTTGTACAGCATAGTGATATTTTCTCGATGAGCGGAAAGTATTTCGTTGAGATTTCCTTAGCGATGCTTGATCTGACTGCCTGTAGCTCTTTCACAGAAGGGATAATAAACGCTACACTCAGTGAGACTGGAACTGCGAACCATAACAGAGGCTTTTTCGCAGGTCAGCACGTTACCACAGAGCTGGCGAAGAAGTATGTGCCTTAGAACTCGTAAACCGCTATTTGAAGGACGAGATTAGTTGCGATCTCCACGTGCAACGACTTTACTGAGCTGAAAACCGTAAATTTACAATATTTTGTTACACCTCAAGCGATAATAACTGAGATTAATCAATGGAAATGACATGTAAAATCAAGTGAACTTTGAGGCTTAATTCCGGGCACACCAGGAAGTAACTTGTTGATCACAGAGTTGCCAAATATACATTGCCTTGTTGCCAAATCTCTGTTACAATACCAATAGGAAGAAGATGAACCGATGTGATCTTACAGCGGGCTGGGAAGTGACCATAGCTGGTGTCTCCAAGTCGCGGCTGTTAGGGCCTGGAATACGTAATGCGTCAGATTCGCATTACTGTAACTAGGTTTAGGGACTGGAGCGTAGTTACTAATAATACTCAGATCTGACTGCAACCTAAGCATCGTAAATCACTAACTCTCATAGTTCTTTTTATATTTCTTTCGTAAGTGTACCCAAAACTAAGATACTCATTCACAGACGTTTTCGTGCCTCGATAATAGTCGAGCACAACAAACAAATAAAAAAAAAAGAATGTTTGTGTGTGTTTGTGTGTGACAGAGAGAGAGAGAGAGAGAGAGAGAGAGAGAGAGAGAGAGAAAAATGAAAAAGAATGAGAGAGAGAGAAAGTAAAAATTTGTGAAGAAATTCAATCATGGTATGTAAAGAAATTTTTCATTAAAGTGATACGTTCCACATCATTACGAAATATCGTATTCATGATCTATGAAACAAGAATTCATCTAATGTAATGTAATCTAATCATATCATATCGATGACTAGCCATGAAGAGTCATGAATGAAGAGCTATCAGACAAAAACATCAACCTGTACAAACTGTGGGAAGTTTGTTTTACAACCTTCGTACCTGGATAATGAGCTTTTTCCTATTTGAGATGTCTGTGAATATTGCTGCTTGATACGATCTAAGACGAAACTAAATTCCTTCAGCTACGTCAATGCTTAAAGAAATCGTCTTAGCGGCACTAAAATGTGGTTTGTGAATCATTTACCGGCCGTACCCTGCCGCATTTCACTGGTTGGAAGGCGAAAAACGTGCTGACAAATTTCACAGAAGTAAAAGGGGCACGAAATGTCTTCAACTGGAAGGTCATGTTGTTTTATTTAAATGATTACAGAGTCAGGTAAAACAAACAGTCAGGTTGTCAGTATAAGCACATTACTGTTGTCACTATGATATAGCACTGCCCACGGCCTGTAATGATATATGGCCCGTTTAGGTCAGGCATATTGTATACAGAAGTGGAAGACAGAGCACCACTAACTTCTAATCCGTATGCATTGCATACACACAGAAATTACTGTTACAGTGTACTTATGGAGCCCAATGAGTGAACTGCCTATTTTCCGGTGAGAAAGAGCACTGGCAAACAGTCTTCGCTACATTAGGTTTCTTAAACTGGTGTCACTCTGAGCTAGAATTTATGGTCAGCGACTAAGTATAAGGTCAATGAGTCGGATGCGACTTTTGCAACTGTGAAATACTTTCCTACATTATAGAAGCGAATATTAAATTTGAACTAATATTGGGAAAATTTTGTACTTGGATAGCTTAGAATGAAAATATTTCTGTTTATTGCAAAGGAAAACAATTGATTTTCTAAAACATTGTCTGTCATACACAACTAGAAACAGATCATGTCGACCAAGCCATCTGGATGAACTGACAGCGACGTATATCGGAAGGCAGTAAGATCTATAGCCTTTTGGTTTGGCAGTACTCGATAGCCATTTCTAGGCGCAAGTAAACGAAGAAAGGCCGCGCGTTTTAATGTAATCTACGAGTAAATACTGATGTTTGATATTAACATGAATAGGATTCCGTAGATAGGGAAAGAACCGTGTTGGGTTCGTATCTGTGTCACAGAACTTCACATCATGCGCTTCATCTTCAAATGCATGCACACTTTCTTACTTCAGAATAGAGGTATATCAGACATCATTCGTCGTTAGTTAACAAAGACGAAAGGTTCTTGACAGAAGTCCCGGTTTATTGCAAAAACTGTCGTCTTTTATTTTCAAGTTTAGACTTGGTTGCTGGTATTGGCAAAAACTTCGCTAATTTATGACTCTTCATGGTTAGTCATCAATATGATATGATTAGATTACATTACATTAGATTAATTCTTGTTTCATATATCACGAATACAATATTTCGTAATGATGTGGAACGTATCATTTTAATGAAAAATTTCTTCACAATTTTTTACTCTCTCTCTTTCTCTCATTCTTTTTCATTTTTCTCTCTCTCTCTCCCTCTCTCTGTCACACACACACGCACACACACACACACACACACACACACACACATTCTCTTTTTAGTTTTAGTTGTTTGTTGTGCTCGACTATTATCGAGGCACGAAAACGTCTGTGAATGAGTTTCTCAGTTTTGGGTACACTTACGAAAGAAATATAAAAAGAACTATGAGAGTTAGTGATTTATGATGCTTAGGTTGAAGTCAGTTCTGAGTATTATTAATAACTACGCTCCAGTCCCTAAACCTAGTTACAGTAATGCGAATCTGACGCATTACGTATTCCAGGCCCTAGCAGCCGCGACTTGGAGACACCAGCTATGGTCACCTCCCAGCCCGCTGTAAGATCACATCGGTTCGTGTTCTCCCTGCTGGTACTGTAACTGAGACTTGGCAACAAGGCAACGTGTGTTTGGCATCTCTGTGATCGACGAGTTACTTCCTGGTGCGCACGGAATTAAGCCTCAAAGTTCACTTGATTTTACGTGTCATTTCAATTGAATAATCTCTCCATTGAATAATCTCAGTTATTATCCCTTGAGGTGTAACAAAAGATTATAAATTTACGGTTTCATCCCAGGAAAGTCGTTGCAGGTGGAAATGGCAACTAATCGCGTCCTTCAAATAGCGGTTTACGAGTTCTAGCCACTATTGGTCTCGTAAGCTCTACGCCAGCTCTGTGGTAAAGTGCTGACCTGTGAAAAAGCCTCTGTTATGGTTCGCAGTTACAGTCTCACTGAGTGTAGCGTTTTTATCCCTTCTGTGAAAGAGCTACAAGCAGTCAGATCAAACATCGCTAAGGAAGTCACAAGGAAATACTTTCGGCTCATCGAGAAAATCTCACAATGCTGCACAACAGGTAACGGCTCTTTCCGCTGCTGCCTAACAAATTTTTGGTTTCTAGGAATACATAACTTTATTTATGAAATGCCACATTTCCATACATCTTGAGTATGACACAGCATACCAATTAAACACAGACCCAATCAAAATCTAAGTGAGTAGTATTTTACCAATTTGTGACGTTAGTGGCAAACTTGTGTACAGATACTCAGTTTTATTAGGACAGACTTTCGTCGTAAGATTATCGTGGGTAGCTTTATTTCATTTTTTATAATACAGTTCATAATTTTCGTAAGGTTTCCTTTAGTGGTGTTAAAACAATAGTAAACATGAGAGAGAAATTAATCATCAACGATATATGCGAATTCTCTGGTGTTGTCTATAACAGTCTGAAAATGCACATGCGGTTTATTGATTACATGCATGTAGAAAACTTGTTCTGAGTTAAAGCTGTCAAACAATGTTTGAAGAAGAATAAAATGTCACTACCGGACGACAGCTAATGTAGAACGTACTTTTCCGACATATTTTTGCACGATGCGCTCTGCCCATACTTAATACAAAAGTTTCGAGACGCATCTACTGTCTGGCTGTCTGTTAAACCTGAAATGAACAAAATGTCGCAGAAGTTAGCCCTTTTTCCACGTACGACTATTTGGGGTTGAGAAGTGAAGGGAATTATGTTATAAGTTCCATTAGATTGATAACCTTAGCAGACAGCAGAATTGCGTTTTAAAAAATATAGCAGTGTATGTACTCGAACTCGCGACATCTTATTTAGCGTGCGGGATACCTAACATTACACTACTAGATGACACGTAGCAAAATAGCTCCAGAAGTCAACAACAATTCGTCCAGAACTTCTGCATTCCACAGCGCTGTGGGATAATGCGTATGGCCAGTTCAACTCTTATGACAGACAAACAGTTATACCATTTCTGTTGCACTGCACGACGTTTTTAGCAAACAGATAGCGCAATAGAGTAGCTCAAGTGGAAAGGAACATTTCCTATTTAAATATCTGCATCCTACACTGTTGACAGTTCTGTGTTCGTGGCAGTTACGTGCTTTTATTTTGGTGATTACAAATAAAGTTGAATGTATGCACTGGGTAGCCGAGGCAGCTAGTTCATGGTGATTCGCTCAACCAAGTAAATGAATTTACTGAATATGCTGCAAATTGGTACAGGGAGCCTGTGTGTCAGAATTCTCATCCAGTGTGGCACAACGGCGTTATGATAGAAAAATGAGCCACTGAGAAGAGGATTTGGTGGTCTGTTGGGCTGATGATGGGTAGTCGGCTTTTGGCGGCCGTGGTGTGCGGACCTCCGGCGTGTGCTGTGCGCTGTGGTCTGCTGCGGTCGGCTCGGTAAATCAAACGCCTGTTGCAGTAGTTAGCTGCGTTATTTGAGACTCTTGATCAATTCATATTAGAAGGAGAGATGAATCAGCCTAATAGAAGAGACACATTGAAATTTGTTTTTGACCAGAAAGGGCAGAGACCAAAGTCTATCGAAATTGAGACATGGTTAGAGGAAATTGTGAAAATTTCGTTTGAGGATATCATAGGTATTCACCTTTCAATTGTGAGTAGCATTGTGTATATCAAGCTTAAAAACACGGAATTGTGTGACAAAATTGTTGAATCTAGTGGCGGAACATTTAAGTTCAAACATCACGATGGCATTGTTAGTGAAGATAGTGTTACGCATGCTGGCTTTGGATTAAGGATTGTCCGTATCTTTGAGCTACCATTTGAAATCATCGCTTAGCAGATCAAATCGGTAATAGCTCTTTATGGGAGAATAATTAGCAATTTTGCAGAAAAGTGATCTCCTGCTCACAAGTTCCCCGTCTTGAATGGTATCAGCCAACTGCGAGTTGATTTACACAAGCACATACCCTCGTATATAAATGTTTGTGGATATCGGGCTGTAGTAATATATGATGGGCAGCCAAGAACCTGCGCGTCTTGCGGCGGTACAGGCCATGTTCGCTCGCAGTGTATCCAACACCGAGTGGCCCAGCTACCTGCGGGCGAAGCAGTGAGACCCCCAGCCATGTCAACATTGCCTTTAACTTACGTAGCGGCAGCCGCAGGAGAGCTCCACACGCGTGACGCTCCTGACGCTACTCGGGACGCTATCCAGGATGATGCAGCTCGCGACAGTGAAGTGATAGTGGAAGTTAGCGACTCGACGGTGACAACACAGCCAAAGAGTCAAGAAAAAGAACCAAATATCTCTGTTCAAATAGAACAAACTCCTGAACCGGTTATAGTCCTTCAGAATGAGCAGTCTCCAGAAAACCACAAGGAAACCAACCCATCACTTGCCATCGAACAGGACCGAGCGCAAGAAACCTAAGAGGTAATGGAAAACGATGAAACCTCCCCAAGAGACAATCCTCCATGGAAACATGAAAAGAGGAGACTAGCTCATAAGGGCGCTGAACAACTGGCACCGCCATTGCGAGAAAAAGCAAAGCAGATTAGCAACAAACTGCATGAAGAACAACATAGTAATCCGGTTCTGAGTATGCAGGCACGTGACCCCTTGCAAGCCAAATCAAATACACCATGCACCATGTCAACAAACCTATCGTCACACGAGAGGTTGAAGCTGCTAGCAAATTTCGATGCAGGCAAGGTTTTCCCTGATACTAGAAATGCAGAAAAAGAGACATCGAAAGCTAATCAACACAAAACCTGGGCTGATGAATCGGATGAAATGAGGAATTGAATGAAACTGGAGGAACGGAACAGACTCCTGCCCCAAGAGATCAACTGAACACGATGGATACATCATTGCCGGAACATACATGTGAAAAAGGATTTTCCACCGACAGCACTTCGTATGACGAATATTGACTTCGGTAATGAGTAGGACAATATGAACGCAGCACAAGCCTACAAAATCGCTACGTTGAACATTAATAAGATACGCACCTCCCTGCATTTACAACACCTGAAAGACTTTCTATACGCATCTGACGTTGATGTACTACTGTTACAAGAAGTAACTGATATTAAATTAGAAATCATACGTGGATACAACGCCATAATAAACCCCGGTATCGGTGCAGAGCTGGGAACCGCAATTCTCACGAAAGAAGGCATCCGTGTCACACAAACAGCAAAACTTGAAAACAGCAGAGGGGTTGCAGTGACTGTTAACAATGCCCGCATCATCAACGTTCATGCACCGTCAGGCAACAATAACAGGCGTGCTACAGCGGATTTTTTTAAAAGTGAAATCGTTGATCTCTTCGGTACACGTCAAGATTATATAATCCTAGCTGCCGATTTTAATTCTGTACTAAGCCCGAAAGACCAGACACCGAATTTCAACAAGTCCTTCAAACTGGAAAGAATAGTCCACCAAATGCAGTTAACCGAAACCTGGGAACATACCCATGGCGCACAGGCCGGTTTCACATATTTTACCAGTCAATCAGCAAGCAGGCTAGACAGAATTTACGTCTCGTCCAACCTTAAGAACCATGTACTCCAGTCTGAGGTCTGGCCCACTACGTTTGCTGACCACGCCGCGTACATCACCACAGTAAATTTGCAAAAACAAGAGACTCACCGAGCGAGGGGCATATGGAAACTCAACATGACACATCTACAAGATGAGGAATGTCGCGTAGCATTTACTAATGTGTGGCAAGAATGCGAGAAACGATTCCCGCTATACAGTTCTGCCATAGCTTGGTGGTTACAATGTGCGAAGCCTAAAATACGAAGAGTGCTGATCGATTACTCACGACAGAAAAGTTTCTGTATTAAAAAGACGACTGAATTTTATTTTAGCTGCCTTAGAGACTTGTACACCTTGGACACACGATTAATGGAGAAATTTAGCCGGATTCAGAAAGTTAAAGCAAAACTTTTAGCACTGAAGCGGCGACAGTCAGAAGGTTTTAAAGTCAGAGCGAGAATACACAACATTGTCGAAGGGGAAGAAACAGCTATGTACCATGTCATGCGTGAGAATAAGAGAGGAAACAGAAAAATACTGACAGAAGTTAAGTTACCTGATGGGACCAGGCACACAAAACAGCATGAAATTCGAAACGCTGTTCATAATTATATCTCAGATATGATGTCCACCGAACCTACCGTCGACGAGGCGTGGCGTGATCTTGTTAGAAACGTATCAGGACGAATTAGTACAGAGCATGTAGAAAATCTCACGGCTGCAATAGAAGAGGACGAATTGAAAGACGCAATAGCACAGAGTTCTAGAAATAAGTCTCCAGGACCTGATGGTATCCCCGTGGAATTCTACCAAGTGTTCTGGCCACAAATGAAAAGCAAGTTGCTATGTATGCACAACGAAATCATGAATGGCACTGTTGCCACTCCCAAAGAATTTCCTGAAGGGATCATAGTTCTAATTCCTAAAAGCTCACTCAGCAAAGCAATTGAAAACCTTCACCCAGTAACATTACTCAACAGTGATTACAAAATTATGGCACGCGTATTAGCAAGAAGAATAAAAATGGTTATTAACTCTGTAACTGGCACGTACCAAACATGTGTAGGCAAAGACAGAAACATCTATCAGAATAAATGCGAATATAGGGATATAATATCAACCGCAAATGTATGCCGAATAAAATGTGCTTTCGTGTCATTAGACTTCGAGAAGGCGTTTGACAGAGTAGATCGTAAGTATCTCCTTGGTATCATGGAAGTAATAGGATTCCCACCACGATTCGTGAGGATTATTCAACAAATTCTGAAGAACAGTGTAGCAAGAATAATGATAAACGGACAATTAAGTAGAGAGATTGAATTGACTGGATCCGTACGTCAACGTTGCCCAATGTCAATGGCCCTTTTCGCAATAGCAATAGAACCTCTCCTCGCGACTCTCACGCATCACCTGCAAGGATTGTGTATAAACGGCAAGAAAATAGTGTGCAACGCCTACGCAGATGATGTGGGCGTCCTGGTTATAAATGAAGATGAAGTGGCGAAAGCGCTTCAGATTGTACACACATATGAACTTGCCTCTGGCGCCAAACTAAATAAAAGGATATTAGGCATCATGAACCTAGGCAGAGGAATATGCATGCAAAATCGGGGATAATTGACGGAAATATCCACATTGAAATGTTT
This sequence comes from Schistocerca americana, assembly GCF_021461395.2. NCBI lineage: Eukaryota > Metazoa > Arthropoda > Insecta > Orthoptera > Acrididae > Schistocerca > Schistocerca americana. The sequence goes on from NC_060124.1 coordinate 563,908,667, forward strand.
GGGTATTGCATTTAAGAGCAACATCCAACTCACTATTGCCGTCAATTATAAAAACTACTTGCAAGCATACGAGCATCTGTGCAAGGAAACAGTATGAGGCAACTGGACGAGATACAGAAAACCAAACTAGTAAATGTGTACATAACATCCAAACTTAACAATGTTGTCCAAGTTTTTCCGATGCCATTAGAAAAAGCAAGAAGAATTTTATCCGCGATAGGAAGCTTTGTATGCCAAGGCAACATTTTCAAAGTGAAGTTTAATACACTAACACTCCCAACAAGGAAAGGAGGTTTAAACCTTGCTGATGTCAGTTACAAATCACGAGCGTTGTATGTGTGTCGAATGTGCAAGCAATGGAAACAGATGCCCGACAGCTTAACGGCCCACTTGCTGAATGAAATTGCTCCAGCAAGCATGCAGCCGCCAGTAGATGTGAAGCATATACCAGCTGGTCTTTGTCACCTAAAAACTTTTCTCGTTGAGTACAGTTATATCTCCTCGAGGCTCTCAGAACAGCAGTTGAAGAGAGTAAAGGATATCTATACATATTTGATGGAAGCTAAGGAAGGAAATATTATTGAAAGAAAATACCCCAACAACGACTGGTCTGCAATTTGGAAAAATATCCACGATCGGAACTTACCCTCTAAGGTGAAAGCAACTTGGTATAATGCAGTCAACAGGAAAATATCAACTAATTTCAAATTGCATGCTATGTATCTCACAAATTCGCCCTTGTGCGCCTCATGAAATCTTCTTGACACTGAAGAACACCGATTCGTGTGTGAAAGAGTGGGAGACATATGGCATATAGTTAAGCAGAAATTAGCGACCGTTAACAGAACATCTCCAACCGTTTTCACCGCCTCAGATTTTCTGACTCCAGACGCAGTGCCATTTCCTAATACGAAAAGAAATGCCGTTAACTGGCTAAAAGGGCACACAGTGCACTATATATTGAAGGCAGAAAATAAAAGCAAAGAAGATTACTGGGTGTATCTAACGACTCAGCACCATCATCTCACGCGGACAAAAGACTACAAAAAAATTACGCATGCTTCCTAAATACAATCATGGAATAAAATTATACAGAGAACAATAACAGATTAAGATTGGTACGCAATTCAGAGATATCAGCCTTGCACGATTACAGATAACGGTAACCTGTATGTCTTCGATCCTTTCACGAGACACTACAGAAAAGAAATCAAGTCCGTGGCAAGACGCACCGGACTACTTCCTCATGAAGAAATTAGACATCAAATTTTATGTATTTTATTTTTTTTAATCATCTTATCAGAGAAGTTATAATTTCTAAAAAACGTTTTTCAAGGGGATGCAAGCTTTTATGTTTTCCTTATGAAGATGAGAGACTACACGTTTCAGTTTATTTTAATATACTTGTCTTTCCATTAGCAAGAGGAAGATTCATTACCTTTAATTAATATTAAGAAGAAATATTCATTCTCATTTATGTTAGCTAAGGTAATTTAGGCATCCAGCTTACAGAAAGAAAAAACAAAAAATGAAGCCGAAATAAAATATAATAATAATAATAATATAATAAAATAAAAAAATACAAAAAAGAAGAAGTGGCCGAGCACTCGCAAGAAGTAAGAAAAATGAGAATTCGGCATCAAAAACATAAAAAGTGCATAAAATAAAAAAGCAAAAAAAAATTGGCAGAAGGATGGACTCTTAATAATAATAATCATTTAAAAAATGGGTTCACATATCTATGGTCTGGGTTCGATTCCAACTTCGATCAGTGATTTTAGATTGGGAGAGACAGATTTCATTCTCTTCTGGCAACACCAAGTGAAGAAGATATAATGGCATTGTGGTCTGAAATTCACATTAAAAATGTTATTCCTTCTCTACCAAGTAGACGTTAGGTTGAGCCACAACAAAGTCTGGAGTGGCGACATGTAGGAATTCTATCACCAGTAACCTTTCTTATACTAGTTACTTATTTCTAGTGACGAAACAAACGCTACATAGGCTCACAGGACACTTATTCCATCTTTTTTCTGAGCTTCTGTATGTCGATAAAATTGGTTCTGAAATGGGAATGCAACTCAGACTGCCCTTAACGCGGAATTTGATCCCTTCGTGATAATACAGCTCGGCTACAATTTGTTGTTGTTCAAAACTGCAGATGCCTCACCATCTACACATCTTGCGCGTGAATGGGTTCGAATCCTGGCCCGGCACTAAAGATTTCATTATGTATTATCAAGCTCTAGCATGAGAACACCTATCTGCTGGTGGATAATAATTTTGATTTTAATGTATTTTCATTCGTCGTCAACACTAACGACATTTGACGTTTTTGACTCCCAGTGAGACTGAGCTATTTGCGAGATCACTGGAAGCTCAAGATGTTATTCCGAGCTGCTGGTGGAGAAAAATTCGGTAGCTGACGTCTCTTTGTCTGTAGTGAACAACGATTTGTGTGGAGCTGTATTCCCAGTCAGAACAGAACTCTTCTTCATATTATTTCTATTTCAAACATGCTCACGTATCGTTGCTGTTGCAACAATCCCATATTTAACGTTCGTTTTCTCTATGATATAACAGCGATAGGTGATGGGTTGCAGTCCTGGGACAGAAAAAATTAATGTTTCGTCTCGTCATTTCAGTTAAAACATCTAGCTACAGCCGAGAAAATCCGATATGTCACAGTTGATTGTGCTTCGACATCTATCCGATTAGGTTCTGGGTTAGAATCCCTGTTCAACACAAATCTTTACCTCACGGCATTTCAAATAAGTAACTTGTTAAGAAGCAATATTTAACATCCCTGGTAGTTCGTTGACAGGGACAATAAGTGCTGGGTAGGAATACGCGCCCGTGAAAAATGTTTGCGTTATGTAATTTAAAGTTGATATTTGCTAACTGATGCTGCCTAAAATCGAGGTATATCACTCTCTGTATGCCTAATCAGGAATGACTGTTACTTCCGCCAGTCACAAAATCTTTGCTTAGTCTACATGACCTGGGTTTGAATTCATATGCAGAACGAGACGGTTCGTCGTGTTATTTGAAGTTCATACATATTCTCAACTAGCTGCTCGTGAATAACTTAAATTTTTAATGTCATTTTGTGTTAAATAATAAGTGCGGTACGTTGCTTTGAAGAGGAAATCATGAATACGACGAACTTACTTCGTGCATTACATATCTGACGTAATAATGAGAGTGGTAACATTTCAGGTATGTCATTTACTGTAATAAATGTGAGCTTACGAGCCTTAAGGACAGTCTTATCGGTGATAAGGTGTTCCATGATATTTGTAGTATCGTAGTATTACTTTACATCTTGAGGTATTGCGATACAGAGCAGTGTTTTCTAGCGGTGACATGGTGGAACCATTTTCAATAGTCAAACGACTGTACGAAGGAGCGATTAGAGGACCTGCTAGACAGCTGCGTTATGTGGGTTGCATGCGAATCAGGCTAAATGGAATTCATGTCGTTCGGATACTTTTGAGCATGGCTGTACCTATTCTGTACGAGCTGTAAGTAAATAGTTGTCACTATTGAAGTTCCAACCCTCCTATTACCCTCTTGTTTGTCATTTTTTTTATAAAAGGGAACAAATCTGCAGATGGCTCAAGTGGTGAAATATTCGTGTGTTTTACGTCGTTAGCGTCGAAGCTGATCAAACACTAATATCGGGTTGACAGTTTTGCAGGTTGGGCTAGTCAGCCATATTGTATGGTGACCCAGTTCCTTGTTGTCCGACCGGCCAACAAATTGTTCCAGTGTGCCTCACCAGCCGGCCGACTTCACGGCGGGAGGTGTGGTTCTAGGGGGATGCCAGTACTAGGAACCCATTGGGCCGCTATTCAGGGCCGAGATGCAGTTGCGGGTCGTCGGTCACTTACGTCCTTTTGCTTGTTGCTACTCTCTGCCCCGGAATTCTTCTTAATTTTGCGTCTCACGTTAAATTTGCTCTTGCCTGCCTTCTTATTACGGAACCGAGCCTCAAAATTGTGCAAATAGGACGGTTTCAAACCATCGGGCAGTTGCTAAATTTTACCAAGCTAATCTCTAATGCAAATTTAGTTTACCACAGATTTGGAATTTACCAAACGTTTCAATCCCTGCAGGATTGCTTCCTGTCACTGTTTTTACATTTGTTGTATTCATGGTAGCCACTACCGTGGCCTAGTTCGTTCGAAGCGGGACGTTTACTGTCTTAAGGGAATATTTCTACGCCTTCTGGAGCCCTGTGTTGATCTTGATCTTTTGTAATATTTAAAAATTTTCAAGCCAGTTTCTAAGCCTTATGGCGATGGTGATTATTGATTTTCATTCTACTGTATATTTTTAAAGAGAGTTTTAAAATAAATGCTAAGCCTTCTGTCACTCTGTGATTGATGATGTTGGCCAAGTTGTAATTATTTTTTAATAAAATGGGGTAAATTTCAATGCAAATTTTTCAGCCCTTCTTGTGCTCTATGACGATTGGTTGTTGTTAACTGGCCTCTCGCTTCATTCCATTGCAAAGGAAAATTTTAAATTTTTTCGTGAAGTAAATCTCGATGTTGTCAACCACGTGTGATGTTGAATCTTGAGTTTGGTCCTTCCATGACTTCCTGCTGCCACCAGTGAAAGAACACTTCGTGGTGAATGTAAGATTTTTAGAGATTAATTCCATTTTAATTGTAATCATTTCTCCAGTGTGGTTGTTTCCGTTGTAAGTAGGCTGTTTAGGTTTTTTTATTGATAACGCCACCTCTGTATGAAAATCACTGGCTGTGCTGTGTGCAGTCTGTGGCTGCTTTGCATTGTTGTAATACTCGCCATTGTAGTGTTGGGCAGCTGGGCTGTTAACAGCGCGTAGCGTTGCGCAGTTGGAGGTGAGCCGCCAGCAGTGGTGGATGTGGGGAGAGAGATGGCGGAGTTTTGTAATTTGTCATGAACTGCTATATATATTATGACTATTAAGGTAAATACATTGTTTCTTCTCTATTAATATCTTTCATTTGCTAACTATCCCTATCAGTAGTTAGTGCCTTCCGTAGTTTGAATCTTTTATTTAGCTGGCAGTAGTGGTGCTCGCTGTATTGCAGTAGTTCGAGTAATGAAGATTTTTGTGAGGTAAGTGATTTCTGAAAGGTATAGTTTAATATTAGTCAGGGCCATTCTTTTGTAGGGATTTTTGAAAGTCAGATTGCGTTGCGCAAAAAAATATTGTGTGTCAGGTTAAGGACAGTCATGTATAATTTTTCAAAGGGGACGTTTCACCGTGCACGAATACTGGGTGAGTCTAAACCACACCGTTTTATGAAAGATGTTATCATTGTTGTTATAGTGTTGTCTCTAAAATTATTTCGGATTGCTTCCTTGTATCTACCGATTAAATTGGGTAGGTGTGTCTGTGTAACTGTTTAAAACTATATTTGGCTGTAGATTATAATATCACCAGTGAAAGACAATTCATGGTGAATGTAAAATTTTTAGAGTTTAATTCAGCTTTAATTACAATCATTTCTCCGGTGGTTATTTGCGTGCGCGAATACTGGATGTGTCTGAACCACACCGTTTTATGAAAGATGTTATTATTGTTGTTATGGTGCTGTTTCTGAATTTATTTCATATTTCATCCTTGTATCTGCCGAGCAAATTCGTAAGATGTGTCTGAGTAACTGTTTAAAATTATATTTAGCTGTACATTATGACATAATCACGATTAGAAGACAGTTTTCTGTTTATAAATATTGCTGTGTTTTTATGGGAATGTTGTGCTGTAGTAAAATTTTGTTAACAACATGTTTTTGATTAAATGCAGTTTGGAAAGAAATGTAGCACAGCCACCTCAACATAGCCTTTCTACTCATTTAACATGTTTCATTAACTCTGAGTCATCATGCAGTGTTCAAAGAGCCGAACTAGTGATCCGTGAACTGCACGTCCGTTGCTTTGAGTAAATTCTACTCCATTAGCTATCTAGTTGGGCAAATGATCTCGTAAAATTGTGTACACTAGACTGGATCACCGAATTGCTTTTGATACTACTTCTCAAATAGCAGTTTCGAATGTACTTTACTCATTCTTTGTCAGCTTAACGTTAATTGAGGCTGTTTTGTAATGTTGGAAATAGGTGATGGATTCTAAAATGTCGTTCTTCAAGGGAACATCATGAAATATCGTTCGTCAATATGTAACACGCGCAAATTTTTCCACTGTAAAATTACCAGTTTGTATCCTTTAACTATAAAACCAGTACCAACAACTCATGTTTTTGCATAGTACTGGGGATATATGACTGGCATGTACTTACGAGAGACACTTGTTGTTAATTGCAGTTTGTTCCTTAGTTCCACCGTAGATTTCACTTTATGTAACTGTACTTCTTCTGAGCAACATGAACTTGTCTAAAAAGCGCATTAGGTTTCAGCGAACACAAGACAGACGTTGCTCATAGTACATGTTGTGCTGCACCCATTTAGTAACAGACATTTTGTGAGTTTTCGATGAGCCCTAAAGAGCTTTAGTTAGAAACTGCATAATACAAACCCAAGATAAAGCGACCTCCTTCGATAAATTTTGCAACTTACTGCAGAAATCACTGGAGATAAATGACAAATATGGAATATCTATCTCGATTATTAATGGAAGCGTCGTTATATTACTGTACACAGAACTATTAGAAAACTCCACAAAGTGGGATTTGGTCATAGATATCTTATTGACATGCTTATATCTCAGTTGTTTGTGACCTTTACCTGCCGGCAAATTTCAGACCACTTCCTACAGAAATGACGGTATACATATCCACCACGCCTTACTCGTCTTTAAAGTGAGGAGAATAACATTATTGTGCTGAGTTTTTATTATTGTTGGCGCCCAGAACTAATAGAGTCAAACAAAGAATAAACATTTAACTGAACGACTTGATGAAAATTTCTCAAAGATTGTCTAAAAGTACTGACCTGTTTTAGTCGATTTACGACAATAAGATGGAATTTTACTTTCTTGTGTGTAAAATATAATCCGTACAAAGAAGCTTTACATCTGAAATGTGGATTTCTTTTGAGGAGGACACAGCATTTTATCTTGAATGGAGGGTCATCAACAAGTTGTAGTGAACAAAGAAAAATTCTCCTCTCCAGCGTGAAATGACATGTAGATGAGTAATTAGATCACCACACGTTGGGCCCCAAAAATTTAATGAATCCTTCAAAACTCTCTGTGATACCACATAAATGCAAATTACCAAAGAGGTCGCCTTACATTGGGAGCCAGTAATTATGACATGGATTATAAAGTCCAATCGGAAAGCATATGGTTATGAGATTAAGAGATCGATAAGCGAATGTAAAAGATTTTTCCGATGAATGAAACATGAAATGACTGCATTTATTTCATCACCTTTTACAGACGAAACAAAACAAAACAAAAAATTACAAACTGCAGGGCCTATTTGCCAGGGCGTGGACACTACTTACTTATTAAGGGAGAAGGGGGGGGGGGGAGGGGTAGGACGGAAACGACTCGTCTTTCCTATCTTCGTGGTCGCTGGTCATATAGCGATGCCAGCGGCCGCGTCGCACTGGAACTGTGCTATGACTTCCTCCGTGGTCCGCGGCTGTGTAGCTAGGACCAATGTTGACAGGTCGCCGTGTGTTGCCGTTGCCAAAGCAGCGTTTTTGCTGTGTCATCAGTCGTCACCCGTCTCTCAGCTGAACGTCTCCTTGAAATTTACCTCCTCTCAATACTACTGTTGGCGCACTAGAATTTACAATACCACCCAATGTCTTACAGCCGTTTCATGCCCACGCCTCCGTATGTAGGGTGAAAAATGTGTGTCTTGCGAGGGCTGGTGTGTGATTCGAGAACGTACGCCTTTCTCACGATTTCACCTCAAACCTTCTTGCCAGCGTTGCTGGCACATTGTTTCATTGTTCTTCTGCATTCCTAAATTGCTGTGAAAACATCCACGGGACACCTCTTTGTAATGGCGCTCTCTGCATGAGATCTGTACAGTCTCCTGCTTGTGCTTCGTCTAAGAGTCTGCTGGTGATCGTGATATACAACCACTAGGTCCATCCTGTGTAGAAAAGATCTTTTTGAACAGTCTGATTTCTTTTTGTTTCGTCTCATTGTCACTATAGGTTTGTACCGTGGGATGGCAGGAGATGTTGTTGGTGGCCGGAATCCTCTTTCTGTAACACAACTATATGCATGTATTAACAGGATCCCTTATTAATGAGAATAGGAAGTTACTTATCTCAAGCTAGTCCATGTGGTACAGGCACCTCTGCAATAGTCCACGTTAGCCTCACTACTGGTGAAATAAAAGTCCACAGCATACACTACTCTGGTCACTAGGTACTGACTGACTCTGAGCTAGAGGCTGAGCTAACTGCGACTGCGACTTCCACTGGGCTGCGACTGATGACTCGACTCGTTGACTCACTGGATGACTGACTGAGCCTTCTAGACCGTGGCGGCGATCTAAATACTGGCGGCCGAGAGGGCGTTGGCGGCGCGTTGCCAGCGAGTCTGTTTTTGGCCTCTTCCTAAGAGGCTCATTGCTTGTGGCCACTATTGATCTTCTCACAACCTCTTTGCCGCCTGGTGCGCTGGTGACAGCTTACACCATCATAAATCATACATAGTTCCTTAGCCGCACACGCTTCCCCATGCAATGTAGCGGCTGCAGGTGTCCATAATTTTTCGGCATGCTTCCCATTGTCCACAATGGTCTTCACAAGGTGTCCATTGTTAAGTGCGCCTGGACTGTGCTCACTCGACGTGCATGAGCATTGGTTATGTGTGCCATCACAATGTGCATCATGAGGCCCAGAGGAATCCCCTGCATTTGATAACGCAAGACTTCCCGTAGTGCTGGATTATGGGGCATTGCCATTTCCATGAGCGTTATTTTTTATCTGTTTCTGTGAATACCTAACTGTGTTAATTTTTTCATCATATTGTTTTACCACATTATATTCGTAGCAACTGAAACACACTGGGTTGGATAGTGAGAACTAGACACTCAAGCATACTTGATGGGAATTCTGTTGCATCATACAGAGATGCTCTGCACTTGGCAGGGAAGACATTTTATCTTTGGAAAGTAGTGGATGAAAGGTAGACTGAAGTATTATTTTTGCTCGTTAAAATTTACGGGTATGGTAAAATCACTCAAGTGGACCATATTAGTTGCACACACGATTTTTTTATATTGTTGACATACGAACTGATTCGTGCGGCTGGCACAGCTAACACTATTCAGTTTAGTGAATAAGATTATAGTGCATGCAAGAAGTTAAGGATGTACGAAGCTTGATAGTACATGATGATCTTTTTCTTTTTATTGCTGATAATCAAGTCTGTTTATGTGGCTCACGCAGCAGACACTACTTGGTGAATAAAACTATTTTGCATTTTAGAATTTAAGGAAAGGCTAAGATCACTCGAGAATACAATGTTAAGTACACGAACTGTTTTTATTTTTTCGTTTTTTTCGGTGTTTGCATCCATTTATGTGGCTTGCAGAGCCGACATTATGCAACCTTGTAAACAGGAATGAGACGTCCCAAGATCAGTGATGCATACATTACACATGGTAGTTTTAGGTTCTGTAGTAGGGAAGAACGTACCAATCCTGTTTTTGTATGTGTTATAAGCTAGGAAAAGAAACTCACTTAAAAGAAACATACTGCACTGCTGGTAAAAACGTTAAAGTGTTACCCATCTAATCCCTTCTGTCATGACCAATGGCAGTGGAATTATGCATGTTATCTAAAATTTGTTGTTTCCCGTGACAAAGTGTTTGAACAGACACACACTTTGTACCCCTTTAATAGAGCTCTTTGACTAACATTAATACTCTGTAAGGCTAGATTTTATGTCAAGCCGAGCGGTTCTAGGCGCTACAGTCTGGAAGCGCGCGACTGCTACAGTCGCAGGTTCGAATCCTGCCTCGGGCATGGATGTGTGTGATGTCCTTAGGTTATTTAGGTTTAAGTAATTCTAAGTTCTAGGGGACTGATGACCTCAGAAGCTAAGTCCCATAGTGCTTAGAGCCATCTGAATCATTTTGTGTCAAATGTTCTGATTCATAGCGTCTTGTGTCTTTTACATGTTGGCATTTGTGACATTTAACACTTTAATCAACATTATTACAGTGTAAAGTCAATTTTTGTATCATATGTTTTAATTCTATGAGTCTTGTCGTCGTACAGTCCTTTTTTCTTTTGCGACATATATCTCTGTGAGGAATAGGATTACACCATATGTTCTTTTTTTATTCTCATGTGCGTTTCATGTGCATATGTCTGTGGGACATCTGCGTCGTTGTCACCACATTGAAAGTGATCTTTGTTCCTCACGTACAGTTTAATTGTTTTCATCATTGTTTATTTGTGGACATCTTGTGTCTATTCATCAAGGCCAAACAGTTGGGTAAGTAGACGACTGGGCTTCACACGCTAGCGAACAACTGATGTATCCTCATAAGTCCCTACATTAGTGAGTGAAGTTTATGTGTTTTTTTGAATAAGTGTTTTCATTGGAGCGCCAAGGAAACGGGAAATGGCATGCGTATTCAAATGCAAAGTTATGTAAACAGACAGAATAGGGAGCTGCGGTCGGCAATACCTCTTTAAGACCACAAGCGTCTGGCGCAGTTGTTAGATCGGTTACTGCCGCTACAACGGCAGGTTATCGAGATTTACCTGAGATTGAACGTGGTATGACAGTCGGTGCATGAGAGATGCGGCACGGCATCTCTGAGGTAACGATGAAGCGTGAATTTGTCCAGTACGACCATTTCAGGAGTGTACAGTGAATATCAGGAATCCGGTAAAACATCAAATATCCGACATCGCTGTGGCCGGCAAAACATCCTGCAACAACGGGACCAATGACGACTGAAGAGAATTGTTTAACGTGACAGAAGCGCAACCTCTCGGCACATTTCTGCAGATTACAATGCTGGACCATCAAAAAGTGTCAGCGTGCGAACTATTCAACGAAATATCATGGATATGGGCTTTCGGAGCCGAAGGCCCACTCGTGTATCCTTGTTGCCTGCACGACACAAAGCTTAACGTCACGCCTGGGCCTGTCAACACCGACGTTGGACTCTTGACGACTGGGAACATGTTGCCTGGTCAGATGAGTCTCTTTCAAATTATCAAGCGGATGGATGTGTACGAGTATGGAGACAACTTCATGAGTCAATGGACCCTGGATTTCATCAGGGCACTGTTCAAGCTGGTGGCTCTATAGTTGTGTGAGGTGTGTGCGGTTGGAGTGATATGGGGCCCCTGACACTTCTAGATGTGACTCTGACAGGTGACACGTAAGAAAGCATCCTGTTTGATCACCTGGATATTCATGTCCATTTTGCATACCGATGGACTAGGGCAATTTCAGCAGGACAAAGCGTTACCCCACATGCCCAGAACTGCTACAAAGTGGCTCCAGGAAAACTCTTCTGAGTTTAAACACTTTTGCCGGCCACAAGGCTCCCCAGACATAAACATTCTTGAGCACATCTGGGATGCCTTGCAATGTGCTGTTCAGAAGAGATCTCGACCCTCACGTACTCTTACGGATTTATGGACAGCCCTCCAAGATTCATGGTGTCAGTACCCTCCAACACTAATTCAGACATTAGTCTAATCCTTGCTACTTCGTGTTGCGGCACTTCTGCGTGCTCGCGGGGGCCCTACACGATATTAGGCTGGTGTACCAGCTTGTTTGGCTCTTCAGTGCAGATGGGCCATATTGCCATGACTCTTACCTTCCGTATGAGCAGATCAACAGTCATAACAAGGATCTGTGTGATACCTCCACCAGCGCCCGCCTTCGCCGAATCATAGCACGAGCTGACCATGAGGAACCCAGAACCCGTGCGACGAGTACCTACGACGTGGACATCACGCTACCACTGAGGGCTTGTGTGGGAGGAGGCGAGGGGTCGCCTCGCTTTAAAATTTTAGACCTGGGGGAAATCCTAGTGGACAAAGAGAAACGTGCCGAAATCTGATGGGCCGCTGCCGCCACTGGAACGGAGGGTCAAAAATGCACACGTGAAGGTGTGTGGATTCTTCTGGCTGAGAGCAGCCGTTATTACCTGCGTTAAACAGTTAAAACGTGTCGAGAATAGAAGCACCCCAAATGCTCTGCGAGGGAGGGTACACAAAAGTGCCAAGAATTCCCACACGAAGGCGTGTGGAGCCAAAGAACTACGTAAGAAGTCAGCCTGCTTAGAAAGATACCTTTGGACAGGGAGGACGTTGCTCATAAATCATGAACGCCAGCACATTCTTAGACGAAGCACAAACATGAGACTGTCCAGTGGAATAGCCGACTAGGCACCACACAGCTCCGAGGCGAAGTGGCGGCTGGCGTCACCTAATGACGAAGGACCACAAAGTGTGACGAGATGAGTCATTTCCCCCCTCCATCCCCTTAATAACTGAGTCGTGTCCACGCCCAGTCAAAACGGCCCAGAGATTTGTAATTTTTTTGTGCATAAATGTTACTGAAATAACATACTGGCGATGAAGAAAATGGTTCAAGTGGCTCTAAGCACTATGGGACTTAACATCTGAGGTCATCAGTCCCCTAGACGTAGAACTACTTAAACCTAACTAACCTAAGTACTTCACAATATCCATGCCCGAGGCAGGATTCCAACCTGCGACCGTAGCAGGCATGCGGTTCCGAACTAATGCGCCTAGAACCACTCGGACACAAGGACCGGCTGACATTGAAGAGTAGATTGAAGGTTAAGAGAATCGCCTGGAATAATCAGTGTGGAAGAAATTGGATAAAAATGTACTGAGGAATTTTGAGATACATTTCAAATTCGCTATGGATGTGAATGACAGAGAATACCAGAGCAGAGCAAGAGAGTAATGCGTTGGTCCAGAACCAGCACTTGTGGAAGCAGTTATTCAGTTTGACACTGGTTGAAAGATTTCTTGGATGTCCTCCTGAGATCGTGACAAGATCTGTCCAACTGATACCTTAGGTCGTCAAACTCCTGACCTAATTGGAGGGCCCTGCCAATAATGCTCCAAAATATCGCAGCAAGGGAGAGATACGGCGAACTTGCTGGTGAAGATAGGGATTGGTAAGCAGGACGTCAAGTAGCAGAAACTCTCGTATTGTGTGGGCAGGTATTAAACTGCTGAAATGTTGGTTTAGGATGGCTTGCCATGAAGGGCAACAATTAGGACATAAAATATCGTTGTGTAATGCTGTTCTGTATGACAACCAAAGCGGTCCTGCTATGAAATTGAATAGCAGCTCAGCCCCTCACTCCTGGTTGTCGGGCTGTGTGTCAGTCGACTGTCTGGTTGATATCCCATCGATGTCTGGGCTGTCTCCATAGTCTTCTTCGCTGGGCTCAGTGCGAAGCGGGACTATCACTGATGACATTTCTACTCCAGTCGATGAGAGTCCAGGCTGAAGACGTGTCTGGAGACGCCTCAGGCAATGACGGGATACCAGTTTACCTGTCACCTGTCATACGGCCTGACAAGCAGTAGAGATGTTTGGGAGTACCATTTCATACCAATACTTTTTCGGTTGCCATCCGCTGCACCCTTACAGCACAGCACAGCACAGTTACTGTGACCTTCTGGCCGGGCTATCTTGGGCTTATGTTTTAGTTCTCTAGGGGGAGGGTGTGCGTCAATAAGGAAGACATTAGAGTCAGAATTTAAAACAGCTCTGGAAGACTTGGGATCAAATAATGCAGAAGGGACAGGTAACATTCCATCTAAATCTCTAAATTTACTGTGGGAAGTGGTAACCAAACGACAGTTCAACTTGGCGGATAGAATCTGTGAGACTGGCGATGTAACATCATTCCTTCAGAAAACTGTCATCCCAAAAAATACCAAGGAGAGATAAATGCAAAAACCATCGTGCATTCAGCTTAACAGCTCATGCTTTCAAGCTAATGGCAAGATTAGTGTACAGAAGAATGGAAAAGAAACCTGAGGGTTCGTTAGATGACGGTCAATTTGTATTTAGGAAAGGCAGAGGAACGATAGAGGGATATCTGTCGCCGAGATTGGAAGGAAGAGTGAAGAAAAATCGTGGCACGCTCGTAGGGATTATTGACCTACAAGAAATGCTCGGTAATCTAAAATGGAGCAAGATGTTCAAGGTTCAGAAGAAAAGGTGTAACCTACATGGAAAGACGGGCAATATACAATATGTACGAAAGCCGTGAGGGGGTAATAAGATTGGAAGACCAAAACCGAAATGCTCTGATTAAAATTCTGTACAATATGTACATCGAAGAATGGTTCAAGTGTGGAATTTAAACTCGGAGAGGAAGATTCGCTGATGACATACATTCCTCAGGCAAAGAGAAGAAATTACAGGTTCCACTGAATGGAATGAACAGTCAAATGAATACAGAATGTCGATTGAGAGTAAACCATAAGAAGACAAAAGTTGTTGTTGTTTTTTGGGGAAGGAGACCAGACAGCGAGGTCATCGGTCTCATCGGATTAGGGAAGGACGGGGAAGGAAGTCGGCCGTGCACTTTGAAAGGAACCATCACGGCATTTGCCTGGAGCGATTTAGGGAAATCACGGAAAACCCAAATCAGGATGGCCGGACGCGGGATTGAACCGTCGTCATCCCGAATGCGAGTCCAGTGTTTAACCACTGCGCCACCTCGCTCGGTGAAGACAAATGTAATCAAAAGTTGGAGAAATGAGAATAAAAACAAGCATAACATAAAAATTTGTGATCACTAAATAGACGTATTTCTGCTCAAGTGGAAGCAGAAAAACCGTGACCTACAAAGCAATTAGGATGTAAAAAGCACTCGAGCGCAGGCACAGAGGCATTCCTGGTCAAGAGAAACCTACGGGTATCAAACATTGGCATTAATTTGATGAAGAATTTCTTGAGAATGTACGTTATCACCACAGCATTGTATCATAGTAAACGATGGACAGGGGGGTAACCGGAACAGAGGACAATCTAAGCGTTTGAGATATGGTGCTACAGAAGGATGTTGAAAGTTCCTTGACCTTTTAATATAAGGAATGAGGAGATTCTCTGCACACATGGGGAACAGAGAAACATACGGGAAACTCTGACAAGGAGAAGGGACAGGATGATAGAAATGTTCTAAGACATCAGAAAATAATCCTGATGGTACAAGACGGAGCTGTAGGGGGTAGAAGCTGTGAGGAAACACAGAGATTTGGGTACATTCTACAGACATTTGAGAGCGTAGGTTGCAACTGCCACTCTGAGATGAAGGAGACAGGATAGGAGGGAAATTCGTCGGAGCTGTATCAGAAAAGCCAGAGACTGTACCTGCCGTATCTGAGAGTTTACAGCTTGCAACACTTAGCCGTATTTCCACACGCAGTAATGACGAGTGGCTGATTTAAGTTACTATATATCTACATATCGTAAGAAAATCCAACGTGCGCGGTGTGCTAGAAATTTATGCTACGTTCCACAGTCACTTATAGAGGTTAAAGGAGGTCTTGCTACACGGCGGTTGTTTTTCTGTACTATATTTTCCTCTATGCTATTGGATAATTTCGACCGCATGACCATTTTAAGCTGTATTTGAGGATATATCACAGAATCTATAGAACACGAATACAGCCACTCGATTATTTAAAGATTAAACTGTACACTAAATATCTGAATATGTTAAGAAATGAATTAGAATATCGTATGATAAAAGGATTAAATGCTGCTCACATGAACATGTGATCAGAATTAGTACGTTTTCTGGTCTTATAATGGTTCAAATTATCCACCATGCACATTCATTGTACATCATCCATTTATAATGTAATGCACCTTCGCGTTACTACTGATATAAACACGACCATACTGCTCAGTGATCTGTAGCAAACGTCTTTACGATGAGATCAGGAGCAAACACTAAAGACCACACACCTAGAGGGGAGCGTTTTATCTAGAGGACAGTGTACGTAGTAACGTATGAAGTTTATCCGTTTGTTTTTCAGTCTTATGACTGATTTAATTGTCACATGAAGTAATGTGCAGGAGAGACAGCCTTACGCACTTTTTATCATTTTTTACAATTTTGTTATTTGTAGACATGAGGTTGTGTCTTGTGCAACTTTTCTGGTTCTAGACATTGAAGTGTTGTTTAATATATTAAGCCTACTAGAATTATTACGTTGGTTCTTCTGTTTCAGAAATTTATGTAGGTAAAATTTTATATATTTTTAATACCAGTTATGTAATGTGTGGATAGTAAAACCAAACTTCGTCGGCTATGCACCATCCCTACCTCGAAACAGAAGGTCTATTACCATCGGACATAAATATTACAAAATTAACTGAGTTTCGTTAATTTCTTTACAAACTTACCTTGCTTGAAAATGAAAATTTCTGTTGGTTTCCAACAGCCTCAGTTTAAAAATGTATGAAACTTGTGTCTATTTTGTGATAATACTTAATGCTTAATCTGAGTTCACTTACTGATTATTGGTATGAAGAAGGGTGAAAATATAACACAAGACGACAGGATTTTCTCGTTGCAAAGATTTTAAATTTCTACAGCAAGTTTCTTCCTCTGTACATGACCATATTGCAACTTGCAATATGTTTTTACATTTAAAAATAATTTTCTGGAATAATTCTCTAAAAAGCAATGGAACCCTTCAAAAGTAAGCACCCTCATATAAAAATGGAATCAGAAAATAACTTGAATTTCTATTACAGCTAGAGGCGAAATTCTGCGAAGTGTCCCAAGCAATGCTCACACTATGAGAACAAAATAATGTTCGCTTCCATACGGGAAACGTCAGACACTGTGTGCTGGAGTGGCCGTGTGAAATACGATATGCTGTGTGATAACCAAGACCAGATGTATCTTTATAGACTGTGCGGCTGGTCGCGGCGGAGGTTCTAGTCCTCCCTTGGGCATGGGTGTGTGTGTTTGTCCTTAGGATAATTTAGGTTAAGTAGTGTGTAAGCTTAGGGACGGAAGACCTTAGTAGTTAAGTCCCATACGATTTCACACACATTTGAATATTTGAACCAGATGTATCGTCACGAAGTGTCATCGGTTACATTACACCTATGGCGAATTGCAGACCAGTGTGGGAATGTAATGGTAAAAGTAAGGGGGTATTCAAATCGACTGACTGCTTGGATGATAATTCTTACTAAACCTCGCCATCATGTGATTTCTAGTGAAACACATCCTAAAACGTCGTTTATAAAAAGACCACAACACATGCCACAGCCACCCAGTTTATACACTTGTTCGCTGCCAAGCATGGAACAATCGAATTATTTCAAAAACTGTAAGGTAAATATATAGAGACTTCCCATAAGTCGTCCCGCCATAAGGTCGTTCCACACTTATCCAGCTTCTGGGCAAATGCGCCAGCAGAGTACACGCAGAATAACGTGGTCAGTAGATGTGTAAGTGGCAGAGCATACATGAGGTGAGCGATAGTGGTTGGGGTTGAGGGCAGGCACTGTGGCGAATGTCAACCACAAGAGGGGAAGAGCCGCTCTAAACTGAAATTTTTCTTGCAAATTTTAGGTGGAGCCCCTCCACACCCACCCTAGCATGGTGACCATTCAAAAATATCTACTGAAACCTCCGCTTTAGTTACTGTCTGAAAAGAAAAAAAAAATCTCCCAGATTATTTGCAACTCCTAGAAGCGTGTCAAGAGTGGAGAATTTTTAGTAAAACCTACACATTTCCGTTGTTAATATTTGATTTTTTTTTTTGCCAAAGTACAGCAAAGTACAGTGGAATTTACACCTTGTTGTCACACAAACATTTTGTGTAAACAGAACTGCAAGAGAATTCCGAAACAGTGAGTTATTAATTTATTAAGTGAGGAACAGAGGAAGAGTAAGGTCAGTAGCTTATGAAAAAGCGCACCCTCAGTACAAAGTAATCGAGTTATGTGTTCACTTACTTTGTTCCAAAACCAATAGCAATTCACGTTTCACCAGCTATCGGTGGCCTTTAAATTACATTCTTTCTTTGGAAAAGTCTGTAGTTAATGGAATAACACGGTAGATAACGAAATTTTGCATCATAATCATATGGTGAAATACTGTCCTCTTTCGTGTGCTGACATTTTCCAAGATCTTATCTCGATATCCCAAACCATATATCAAATAAGAGGAATATTGTGGATATTTCACTCTGGCTTTATTGCTGGCGCGATGCCATCTCAAATCATTGTGCTATACCAGATTGGTTTTCATGAGATTGGAGACCTCTACCCAAGTCCAAATAAAAACTATTTTAGATAAATTTCATATGCAGCAACATATTATGTACTTTGCACCAAACACAAAATCATAGCGACCCCTATTTTCGTTTGAAAATTTTTTCTGATTTGCGCAGTGTGTTATTCTAATGTAAATATGACAATAACTATGACTGTTAACGAAATGATGGGTACATCATCATGTAGCTGACATAGAAAGCAATACGTAAAGCAGAAATGAACTTCTTTTCAGAATAATTTCCGCAAAGTCGTTTGAGGAAGTTTGCAGGGCGTGCTCCTTGATCCTGTCATCGCCGACCGGACGAAAGGTGGCAGACACTTTTGATGCACCCTTCCGAACCAACGAATGAACTCGCCCATCGCTTTGGATAAAGACTAGCTCCTGTGTCTCAGTCACCTATACTGCACAGACTCTACACGGTTGTCGGGAGGTACACTGCAAGATGCATTTCACATTAATTCGGTGTCGCTACAGGGTACACGGCCGCTGCTGTGGAAAGCCGGAATCCCTCACTGCCACGGCCGGCTGTTAATGACGGCAAACCAAGCGACCAATGGGGCGGCGGCCATTCACATCCGGCGGCGTCTGCCATTTGTTGTTTAGTCTTCATGGCTTGTCTGTTATTTCGTGTGAAACTATACTTTTCCAGTCCAGACACAAACACACACACACACACACACACACACACACACACACATGTATATATATATATATATATATATATATATATATATATATGTATGTATGTATGTATATATGTACATATATATGGTGAAGCTAAATTCGCGCACTCGGGCTTCGCGAGCGGTAATATCGCAACACTGTAAACGCATGTATGGTAATTACCTCTGTCAGCATAAATTAGTCGTGCTGTGAAGTTGTTGCGCCGGCTCGGTAGCTCAGCGTGTCCGGCCAGAGAGCTGTTTAGCCTCTGCAATAAAAAAAGTGGAAGGATCAACAAAACGACCTTTAACGGATGTCATGTGACGTCCGCAACGACAGAACACAACGAACAAAATAGAAAAAAAAAGGTACAGTGGACTGAGTTTTTAGTTAGCACGCAGAATATCGATGGTTCGATCCTGCGTTGAGGCTTACGTTTTTCATTTGGTAAATGTAGTCCAGGTGGTACGGTATCTGGCATCTTAAACGTCAACAGCGATTGCAGCGGGACCTTTAGTAAACATTTGCATTTACATACTACAATCGTAGAAATGGAAGACTGGTCAGCATTGAAAGAAGCCGTATCCACGTCGTGGGTGTGGATTTATTCCCACCACTTTCTACTAGATGCGGAACCCGTTTTCCTTGTACCCTCCTCTAATGGTCCCATAGATTAGTTCCAAATATTGTTCTGGCCTCATTCAGGTCCATTACATTTCGTTAGGGCCTTATGCTACCCGTAGGACTAGCAACGTGCTTTGCGAATAATGTCCAGACTCGGTTACTATTTGTATGTGTTATCACCATGGCCAACTAATTATGCCTTTCAACGTTGAGTCTGGTACCCACATGCTGTTTAATACGTATTTGAATGCATTATTATTATTATTATTCTATCGATGGGATTGTGGTGTCATCACGTCTATTACCATTAGGTAACAGTGTACTTGGAAACCGAACATTTCACATTTCACAATTAACGGTTTCGCGATGAATCATGCAGAAGACTATCTGTCAGAGGAGTAATGTGCATTAGGTGGAACAGCTTGCAGGACTGACGGTGTATTTGTACTGTATGCGCTATCCAACAGACAGGGACTAGTTGCGAGTGGAGTAGTGCGCCCGTGACAGAGACTCCAAGTTTTCTCATTGTAAACCTCTAAGCCAGTGTGGCAGACATAAGGGATACACAAACGATGAATATGTGGATATGCGTCTGGCCCTCGGTGCATCTGATTAACGGGCTGGTATTGCCACTCGTGAATATGCTGCTAGATATTCTCGTCCACGCCAAACAAAGAAAAATGTGTTTCGTCATCTGCAGCAGTACCTTCAGGAATCAGGTTCTCTCCTTCCACCATCGCAAGACAATGGTTGTCCACGGACTCGCCGTACTCCAGCTACTGAGGGAGCTATTGCGGAGGTCATACACCAAGAACTTCATACAGTCTTTAACGTGCTGCACTTGCATGGGCTGCACCCCCTATCGCTATGCTTTCATGCAACACCTACATCCAGCTGATCGTCATCAGCGGATGCAATTCTGTGAATGGTTCCAATAATAACAGGAAGCCAACGATAGCTTCGTGAACACCGTAATATGGTCAGATGAAGCAGCATTTACTCGAGGGGTGTCTTCAATATGCACAATGCCCAACATTAGTGTGAGGTTAACCTGCACGTCACCTGAGACCGTGGATATCAAGTTCACGTTGGTATCAACGTCTACGCTGGAATATTCGGCGAAAGGTGTTTTAGCCCCTACACGTTACCTGACCGGCTGATTGCACGGTGTATCTTGCATTCCTCTGAAACTGTCTGCCTGATGTGCTGGAAGATGTTCAAAATGGTTCAAATGGTTCTGAACCCTATGGGACTTAACATGTGAGGTCATGACTTAGAACTACTTAAACCTAACTAACCTAACGACATCACACACATCCATGCCCGAGGCAGGATTCGAACCTGCGACCGCAGCGGTCGCGCGGTTCCAGACTGAAGCGCCTAGAACTGCTCGGCGACACCGGCCAGCAAGGAACATGTTCCACTGCATATTCTTCAGAGGATATGGTTCCAACATGATGGTGCCCCTCCACACTCTGGAATTAATATGCGACACTATTGGATAGAACATGTCCTGGGAAATGGCTCGGACGCAGAAGTTCAGTTCTATGGCGACCGCCTTCACCTGACCTAAATCCCCTGGATTTCTTTCTGTGTAGGGACACCTGAAGGAGCACATGTACTTTACTCCGCCGACGAATGTAGAAGAGTTGGTAACGTGTGTTGATGCTGCTCTTGTTACTGTGGACGCAGCTTATATGGATTCCGCTTTCACTGACTGATATACGGAACCTTAAGGAAACCAGACCCGGTTGAACTTCAACTAATTAGTGCCTTGAAGCAAAGGCCATATCGGCATATGTGGTTTCTTGAGTGGGATAATTCGGTCCTTAGACGGTTTTCAAAACGATGAAGTAGTACAGTTCCTGCTGAAAGTATTACGAATCGTTTCTGAAAAAAAAAAAGAAACGCGAAAAACAGGTAGTAGATTCAAATGTGCCTGCATGTCCTAGCAAGTCCCATGGATACCTTTCAATAGAGGATACCCAGCACCAGTCTCTCCAATCCTGTTGCGAAGATTTCACAGAGGCATTTTGCACATCTCCGCTGTCACAGACCACTCCGAAACCTCATCAATTGATACATTCCATTTGTAAATTAAATATTTAAAGCTTTTCTTTAGACGTCGATGTATATTTGAGAATATCTGTATTACGGTATTGTATGGACATATTTCGAATTCAAAATGTTTTAACGTCCTCTAAAATAGGATTAAAAATTAAAATTCAAAATCTTTAATTTTTTGCTCATCTCATTGCGACTGCCACATGTGTACAGGCTGGCAACATTCTCTGAATGTTGTCTTATGGCGTTAGATTGAATTCCTTACTCCTCATGCAAATCGTAAAAATTTGCACACTTATTCTAAAACAGTTGAAAAATGTATCACCACCATTTCTCAGCTCGCCAAAAAGTATAAAGATTGACCCGACATAGTCTCTTCTCATGTTGATATGATGGGCCGCTGCTTCCTATTTCTACTTCTTTTCTTCAGGAGTCTATAAAAGGCAGTACAAGCCAGAAGTTTATTGCGATCCATTCGCTTAATTCTACGTTAGACCTTTGGAATACGTGTATAAGTGCGGACATGTCATCTGGTACTATCACTACGGCCTGTGGCGGCACCAGCTACCACGCCGATTACGCGGCTGCCGGGCTGATGTAGGAAGTGCCTGGCCGGTAGCCGTACACAAGGCGCCGTTCTCCCTGAAGCCTGACACGTGTGAAAAGAGCCTAAGACGACTGGGTAGCAAGAGCGAAACATTGTCAGACGGGAGCACGTGATCCGAAACTCCCGCAGCCACAGTTCTGCTGTGGGTCTTGTGCACCAACTGGAAAAGTGCTCCAGCTGAAGTACACCAGACGCTACTGTTATCTTGCCCATGACGTCTGAAGTGCGCGCAGAGATGCAGTGCAATTCTACCAGTATGCGGACCAAACGTAATTTCGTTCCAGCCTTTGGGTAATGGTATCATGAATCTGACTAAAGGCCGCACAGGTGTGGGAGAATCTGTTCCATCAAACAGCCCAGTTCCTTCATCATGCATTTCCATCTCTTCGGCAAGCTTAAATATTATCTTGGGGGTAAGGGGTTTGCTATTGTTACAACGATCGCACAGCGATTCTCAACTGCCTTCATCACCAAGGAGTGGATTTCTACCACGGAGGAACTCTACCATTGGTAGAAGGCTACTGTTATACCTGAAGAAACGTGACCTAACTATTACGTTATACTTGGAAACAGTACAACTTTTAAATTCCAATTATAGATTCTGATTTCGAATAGTCTTAGCTATCCTACTTGTAAATATAAACATACAAAGTGAAATTATTGAACTATATGAAATAAAATCACCATAACTTCAGCACGGTTTGCGGTAGGACGTTTAAACTGTTCGGTTAGCCAGGGGGCGTGATAGAAATAGGTACGCGCGTGCATCGTTTGGTTTAGCGACGAAGCTCACTTTCATTTAGATGGATTCGACAATATCCAAAGGCGGCGCATTTGGAAGACTGAAAATCCGCATTTCGCGATCGAGTAGTCTCTTCACCCTCAACGGGCAACTGTGTGGTGTGCAATATCCATTCACGAAATGATCGGTGTGGTATTCATCGATGACAAGGTGACTACCGAATGGTGCGTGAAGATTTTGGAAGACGATTTCATCCCCATTATCCACAGTGACCCTGACTTTGACAAAATGTAGTTCATGCATGACGGAGTTCGTCCCCATCGAAGGAGGAGAGTTTTTATGTCATGGAGGAGCACTTAGGGGACATCATTCTTGTTCTGGGGTACCCAGAGGCCACTAGCATGGGTCTCTGTTGGCCGCCATGTTCTCTAGATCTGAACACATGCGACTCCTTCTTGCGCAAACCAATAACTTGTTTTTCTTGTTGTGGTCTTCAGTCCAGAGACTCGTTTGATTCAGGTCTCCATGCAACTCTATCCTATGCAAGATTCTTCATCTCTTATTACCTACTGCAACCTACATCCTTCTGAATCCGTTTAGTGTATTCATCTCCTGGTCTCCCTGTACGATTTTTACCCTCCACACTGCCCTCCAATACTAAATTTGTGATCCCTTGGTGTCTCAGAACATGTCCTACCAACCGATCCCTTCTTCTAGTCAAATTGTGCCACAAATTCCTCTTCTCCTCAGTCCTAGTCAGTACATCCTCATTAGTTATATGATCTACCCATCTAATCTTCAGCATTCTTCAGTAGCACCACTTTTCGAAAACTTCTATTCTGTTCTTGCCCAAACAAGTTATCGTCCATGTTTCACTGCCATACATGGCTACACTCCATACAAATACTTTCAGGAACGACTTCCTGACACTTAAATCTATACTCGATGTTAACAAATTCCTTCTCTTCAGAAACGCTTTCCTTGCCATTGCCAGTCTACATTTTATATACTCTCTACTTCGACAGTCATCAGTTATTTTGCATCCCAAATAGCAAAACCCCTTTAGTACTTTAAGTGTCTCATTTCCTAATCTAATTCCCACAGCATCACCCATCTTAATTTGACTACATTTCATTATCCTCGTTTTGCTTTTGTTGATATTAATCTTATATCCTCCTTTCAAAACACCATCCATTCCGTTCAAATGCGCGTCCAAGTCCGTTGCTGTCTCTGACAGAATTACAATGTCAGAGGCGAACCTCAAAGTTTTTACTTCTTCTCCATGAATTTTGGTACCTACTCCGAATTGTTCTTTTGTTTCCTTCACTGCTTGCTCAATATAGAGATTGAATAACATCGGGGAGAGACTACAAACCTGTCTCACTCCCTTCCCGACAACTGCTTCCCTCTCAAGTCCCTCGACTCTTATAACTGCCATCTGGTTTCTGTAAAAATTGTAAATAGCCTTTCGCTCCCTGTATTTTACCCCTGCCACCTTCAGAATTTGAAAGTGAGTATTCCAGTCAACATTGTCAAAAGCTTTCTCTAAGTCTACAAATGCTGCAGACGTAGGTTTGCCTTTCCTTAACCTAGCTTTTAAGATAAGTCGTAGGGGCAGTATTGCCTCGCGTGATCCAATATTTCTACGGAATATAAACTGATCTTCCCAGGGGTCGGCTTCTACCAGTTTTCCCATTCGTCGGTAAAGAATTCGCGTTGGTATTTTGCATCCCTGACTTATTAAACTGTTTGTTCGGTAGCTTTCACATGTGTCAACACCTGCTTTCTTTGGGATTGGAATTATTATATTCTTCATGAAGTCTGAGGGTATTTCGCCTGTCTTATACATCTTGCTCACCAGATGGTAGAGTTTTGTCAGGACTGGCTCTCCCAAGGCCGTCAGTAGTTCTAATGGAATGTTGTCTACTCCCAGGGCCTTGTTTTGACTCAGGTCTTTCAGTGCTCTGTCAAACTCTTCACGTAGTATCGTATCTCCCATTTCATCTTCATCTACATCCTCTTCCACATCCATAATATTGTTCTCAAGTACATCGCCCTTTTATAGACCCTCTATATACTCCTTCCACCTTTCTGCTTTCCCTTCTTTGCTTGGAACTGGGTTTCCATCTGACCTGTTGATATTCATACAAGTGGTGCTCTTTTCTCCAAAAATCTCTTTAATTTTCCTGTAGGCAGTATCTATCTTACCCCTAGTGAGATAAGCCTCTACATCCTTGCATTTGTCCTCTAGCCATTCCTGCTTAGCTGTTTTCCACGTCCTGTACATCTCATTTTTGAGACTTTTGTATTCCTTTTTGCTTTCTTCATTTACTGCATTTTTATGTTTTCTCCTTTCATCAATTAAATTCATATTTCTTCTGTTACCCAAGGATTTCTACTAGCCCTCGTCTATTTACCTACTTGATCCTCTGCTGCCTTCACTATATCATCCCTCGAAGCTACCCAGTTTTCTTCTACTGTATTTATTTCCTCCATTCCTGTCAATTGTTCCATTATGCTCTCCCTGAAACTCTGTATAACCTCTGGTTTAGTCAGTTTATCCAGGTCCCATCTCCTTAAATTCCCACCTTTTTGCAGTTTCTTCAGTTTTAATCTACAGTTCATGAGCAATTGATTGTGGCCAGAGTCCACATCTTTCCCCTGGAAATAGCTTACAATTTAAAGCCAGGTTCCTATATCTCTGTCTTACCATTATATAATCTATCTGAAACCTGTCAGTGTCTCCAGGCTTCTTCCATGTATAAAACCTTCTTGTATGATTTTTGAACCAAGTGTTAGCTATGATGAAGTTGTGCTCTGCGCAAAATTCTACCATGTGGCTTCCTCTTTCATTCCTTAGCCCCAATCCTTGTTTCCTTCTCTTCCTTTCCCTACTACCGAATTCCAGTCACCATGACTACAAAATTTTGGTCTCCCTTCACTATCTGAATAATTTCTTTTATTTCATCATACCTTTCTTCAGTTTCTTCGTCATCTGCAGAGCTAGTTGGTATATAAACTTGTACTACTGCAGTAATCGTGGGCTTCGTGTCTATCTTGGCCACAATAATGCGTTCACTATGCTGTTTGTAGTAGCTTACCCTCACTCGTAATTTCTTATTCATTATTGAACCGACTCCTGCATTACCCCTATTTGATTTTGTATTTATAATCCAGTATTTGCCTCACCAAAAGTCTAGTTCCTCCTGCCAGCGAACTTCACTAATTCCTACTAATGTAACTTAACCTATTCATTTCCCTTTTGCAATTTTCTAACCTACCTGCTCGATTAACGGATCTGATATTCCATGCTCCGATCCGTAGAACGCCAGTTTTCTTTCTCCTGATGACGACGTCCTCCTGAGTAGTCTCCGCCCGGAGATCCGAATGAGGGACTATTTTACCTCCGGAATATTTTACCCAAGAGGACTTCATCATCATTTAACCATACAGTAAAGCTGCATGCTTTAATACTTAAATTGTGAAAATTCCTGTTTGACCTTTTGAATGAAATACTTTTAACTAGCTATAGTGGGAGCAAACTAATTGGTAAACTGTGCACCTGACCGGTAACTCACCTGGATGCTAACACGTAGATACTATTAAATATAATGAGATCTTTACATTACAATAATTACTCTGGTAGTGTTTGTAGCAAAATACTGTTAAATGCTGACCAAAATAACATACAAAAGAAAATATTATTGTCTTAACATGAGTTGCATCAAGACAAATGTGTAAAAGGTATCAGTCCTCAAGGTTAGCATCATATACATATATTACCTACCAATATATTTTGGATAAATGGCAGCATCGGTCGTAATTTGCAGATTGATTTCGGTCACTGTGTGATCGTCTTCAATGCTAAAGATACATAAGAACTATCAAACCAGGATCTTAACACAAACTGGCCCTGTTTATAACCACCATCAATGAATATGGAAACAGAAAAATACATACAAATACACAAATTCTCGTACATAGTAAATTGTGCGAAGTACACATTATAAAAGCACAACATATTCTATCAGGTGAAAAATGTGCTGTGATGATTACTTCCACCAGATATCTTCACTTTCACTGCACACGATAATTTTAAAATTTACAGAGGAGCCTATCTTGTAACCTTAGCAACTGCCGATCCAACGTAGAGTCAGCTTGTAGCTTACACAGCCAAATAGCTAAAATCAGTATACTAAAAACAAGCGTCATACTGCCCTGTATACTCCATAGCGTACAACACACAGATATCATATACAACAAATACCATTAACAGAAAAACCAGAGCTTACATAATAACCTTTAAAATCACATGATGACTTTTTACCATCAGAAGCCATAATAAAAAATTGTTATAAATTATGCCCTCTGACGTAAAGTTCATGATACATTTTTATAGGAACATACCTAACATAAAAGCAAACAGCAATTAATTAAAAAGAAGTACAGAAAACTTGTCATCGGAAAACATCCTTCTTACAACTCCAAAAATATCGATTAAATGTAAAACATTAACTTTTTACAGCTGGACTTAACGCCCTTTTTTAACCTACTCGAAGACTTGACCAACAAAATGATTGACATTATCAGCGCAAATTCTTAAGAAGCATTTACAAAAAGTAATAAAAAGACGTTAACAAAAATACAATAATCTCCCACATGATGTACAACACCTGTGAGCAACTGATTTTGTATTTCAATAACGACAAAGTTAACCACATTCATGTTAAGATCCTCGTGTCTGATAGTTCTTATGTATTTTTACCGAAGCTGAGTTGTAAGGAAAAGATTTCAGTATTTACGGCCGATGCCGCCATTTATCCAAAATACATTGACAATCATGCGGTCATTGTGAATACGGTTCCCAGTGAAATTAGACATCAATATGTAACTATTTCACAATAACTTCAGTTGCAGAGCAAGAAAGGCCTGTAAAGCTTTTACTCTCACCATACCTGAAATGATCATTCCCAGTTACTTATCTGGATATCCAAAATATTTTATTTGGTAACCAGTTTAGCATACCAACATCCAAGCTTCAACATACTTCGTGCCCTTCATCCTAATCAGTATTTTTCCAAGCCAAATAACAGTAATCTTACCATATACATCATGACGTATACTCTCATTATTCTCCTGCAATTCATAATACGTATTCTGTGACACTCTTGTTTTCTTAGCTGTACCAAAATTCCGTAGCAGTTCTAATCAACACATATTTTCGTCCTTCTTTGCAAATCTATCAATAAATACACAATAAACCTGTTATCTATTCGTACCTCAGGTAAATACAAAAGATTCTTCCTATTCACAGTTGTCCTCAAGCCTAGCATACCATACATCACACTGCTATATGCCTTCATAACCTGATTGTACTATGTTTTATATTGTTTTTTGTGTCATATTCGGCTAGCGTCAAATATACAAATGGAAAATACCAGTGTTCTGAGTCTTCTGACAAAAGACAAACACTGACATGTAACTTGAAACTTGTTAGTACAATGTATGTAGCACGTAGACAGCGTTCTCTTCTGAATCAATGTGCAATAATTTAGCACAAATTCATAACAGATAAGAAAATTTTAGCAAATATACCAGCACACAGAATTCTTTTTAATACAGAACCCAGCAATTACCAAAACTCCATATACACAGCGAGTATTCAGATAAGAAAAACTCTGCAGTAAGAATGTATTAACCTAATCTAACATAACATAACGTGACCTAACTGCATAAGTTCGTAGCGTTTTTTGTTTTGGATGTTGTTACTCCATTTGCTATAGGTTTATTTATCGTCATTTCTTCTTTGTAGTTCACTGCTGCTATCTGAGTTTATGTACTGTCATTCATATGTGCATCTCTGTTCGCTCGTCATCAATTGGTTTGAGAACAACACAGACCAGTCCTATCCTGTATCGTTACTGGTGACGAGATATGGTGTCTTTATGACAAAATGAGGAAAAAAAGAAATCGTTGATGTCACACAAAGCAGCAACTTCCGTCCACAAATCTTCGCACATCCACAAAAAATAATGTTACGCATCTGGTGGATCAGCATCGTTATAGTGTACTACGAATTGCTTTCCCGAGATATAACCATCACCACCGACATTTACCGTTAACAACCGAGACGTCTTTTAGACGATATCCAAGAACAAAGACAAGGAAGGCCGCGTGAAGTGATGCTACTTCGTAATTACACCCACACGCCTTCTGCTAGACTGACTAAAAACATTGTACAGGAGTTGGGAAATCATTCGACACCCACCTTATTTATCTGATCTTGCGCCCTCAGAATTTCACGTTTTCCGGTCTGTGTATAACAACATTCAAGGGGTTTCTTTCCGGCTGCGCTCCGAAGATGTCTCGACGAGTTCTTCGCCTGTAAACGACGTGATCTCTACAGTCACGGAATCAGAAATTTACCCCTTGGCAGACTTGTAAATAGTGAAGGATAGTGCGCTATTGATGACTTAAGTATTTGTTATGTGTATCTGTTGTGTTTGTTAAACTTATGGGAAAACGGCACTAACTAATGCACCAACCCAGCACTATAACAACATTGGTAAAATACACATAGGTCACTAAACAGCAGAAAATACTAACCATCACTCAAAGTTTGGCTAATATACGTATCTTCTCTTTACACCCTGCGATATCGTTACGCCGCAGTCTCTTTCCTTTCTCTGCTATCTTCTTAATGTAGGTTACAGCCATTTCCATTACCTGGCGACGACGTAGGTGTGACTGTGGTGCGAAAGGTTCTAGTTCTTTTACGTAGTCTGGTGTGTGCTAATTTTTCGGTACTAAAAGTGGAGACAAAGAGATGGCGTCTTTAGGTATTAATTTCGCAAATCCTGAAACATGATTATATATTTATACGAAGATTTATGTTGATGAGAACGCTACAATCTGCATTGTTTTTCAGTTCATTCACGATGCTTCCGGAGGGATCTGAACTCGGGTGGTAACACCGGATACAAATCGATTGAATCTTCCTGCACCACAAAATACGTAACCGATGCCGTGACCGAAATTGAGGTCCTTTGCCTGAAATTACTTTGTCAACATCGTTCCCTTAAGATATTCCTGATAAGAATACAGACACCGAATTCACGGTTACCTTCTGCAGTGGAGTAATTGAAACAAATTTTTAAGTGAATTCACCTGTTACTAAAAGTAAAACCATGGTTTATTTTTGCCATTAGGAGGAAAAAGTGAAGACCTGTTAATTCCCTTAACTTAGCTGCAATAACACGAAATAATGGAGCCCAGTGTCAAATAGCAGTGGTAACAACTTCACAGTTGGTTTCCACAGTGGAGTTAATGAAACAAATTTTGAAGTGAGTTCAACTTCTACATGAAGAAGATGCAAACATGGTTTGTTTTTGGCATTGAGCTGAAAATATCAACACCTGCTAATTCTTTTAATTTAGCTCAAGTAATAGTAAGTAATAGAGCTCGATGTGAAAGAGTAAGTCGTTTGCTTTCTGACAAAGTCTGCATTTTTGTAGAAAACGAAAAATTCTTTTCTCAAAACTGTTGAAATGACAGGTATCACGTAATTTATTGAAACATTTTCTGGGACCAAAATTGACATAACTAAGGTACATGTACCAAATAAGCTTGTGAACAGAATCATCGGATATTAAGAAGACCCAAAGAGAACTGTCAGGATTTCTGCATCTTAACAGAATGTTCTTTCTGTCAAATACTTATATGCAGTGCATTATTTATCTTGTCACACCAATTACCCTGCACTTCCCTCCTAATACTAAGTAGGGTCCTAGTCTTCCTCTTGATAACGAGATATGATTTTCACATGGTATCTTCTGTAGATACAATAAACTAATTTTCGTGACAAATCTGTCCGCTTCCTCTAATTAGTCCAACAGGTGCACGTGACAGTAACACCAATGATTTTGTTGTGTTCCAAACTCTAATATTTCAAGTTTAATTGTAATTCCGAAATCGGAAAATACGTGTAACAGTGAGCTGTACGCCGAATGAAAGCAGCAGACGAAATATTCATGCCACTCAGTATCTTACAGAACTAGTAACATGTTCCAAAAATAAGGAAAAGCTGTGTATTATCTACAAGAAGGTTCCAGTTCAAATTCCAAAGCTCCATCATAAGTCAAGTGAAGAGAGCACTTTCATACTAAAAACTTTTTTTTAATAACTCATCTACGGGTTGTGGCAGGTGGTAAAATTGTAGTACTGATTCTCCCTGAATTAAGCAGTAATCTTATAGATCCATGTTTTTGTTAACAATATAGAGTGGGCTATTCTAAGAGCTGACAAAAGCTTCACTAATTTCTTGAACTCACCCCAACTGAACATCTTTTTTTACCTATTTCACTATATAAGAGGAATAGTGCATGGTGGTACGAAGAAATTTATGTGTTATTTAACTTTGAATTCGTACAGGAAATTTCTTACCGTTCCTGGGCTATTACTGAAAACTTGGGAATGACAATGTAGAATTTCGGTTAGGTCTTATTGTCTACTTCGGACGAACCCTCAACTTTGTGTTCTTTGTTTCGTATCATTTCTTGTATGTCAGTGAAGTGATCACTTTCAGAAGAAGGTGCTGTCATGTTACGCATGTTACTACAGAAAGACTTACACGAAGTTTGCTATTTGACTGGAGAAAGAAATTTTAAACAATATCTGTCCTCCTCTTCCTTTGAGATCTAGTCTTCAGATTTCAAGCATAACTTACCATTAAATTCCAGTCTTGGCTTTGCAGCATTAAAATTTAAAATATTTTGATGTTCATTCAGAATATCAACACCCGTAATTATTACGGTTGTAAGTAGTGGGACTATTACAGAATTTTCCGAAAACTCATGTTCTTGACATACAAAATGTGATTTTGGTTCTTCATATCAACGATAATATCTTTCACTTTTCCTTCCTTTTATCTTTGTACATTGTAGTGGTAATGTCTGACAGACAGCTAGGATCTCACATTTACTGGATGGGGTGTCACTATTAAAAGTCATGGGACTCCCAGCATCTAAAACAGGAGATAACGGAACATTTCTAATCCAGATGGTTAAAGGCAGGATGAGTTAAAATATTTTGTGTATTGTCATTCTCCCTTAACAGATTGTATCTAATGTCATCCAAATGCATTATATATATTGTTCTGGTAGAAATGTTTCCTATGTCGACAAACATATCGTTTGTAGGCTGCTCCGCATGTCATTGTTGTGGCGCACCGTCAAATTGTTATGTGGTTCTGTGGTCTTGATCTAAATGATCTCCACGTTCAGCTACGGGCTAAAATGCCTTTGATCTCGCTAATTCTGATTAGGTCTCTTATCATAATTATTACGGTTAAAATAATTTTCGTTTCTGTAGCATCTTCGTTTCTACAGGTCGTGTTCTCTTTTTCTGTCACGGTAATTTCCACAGTTGTGAACCCTACCAACGGGATGCCAATTGTTTGTCCGGTATGGCTGGTGTCTCATTGAATGCCTATTATCTTCGCGATCATATTTAAGTTGCTGTATTGAATTCTGGTGGTGAGACTGATCACACTGTGGCGGTAGTTATGTCTGTAATTGTCACTGTTGTTATTACAACGTGGCCGTTCATCATTGTCCAATACAAGTTGTTGCAGCAAACTTTTGAATGCTTCAATGTCGTCCTTACAGCGACCCACCTAAATTATGTGTCTTAATTGAACTCATAATTTCGCAAGGCAAGATCGTATTAAATTCGAGGGGCTGCAGGGATTTGTCAAACGTTGATTCTTCCCACCATTTACTCAGAGAGACGTATGGGACTTCGAAAGTCACACTGATCAGAGTTGTTAATACTGTAATTAATGAGGTTTTGTGTTATCTCTGACAGGTAAGCTGAGTAAAATGTGCGGTGAAAGGAATCACCGTAGGTCTGACGGTGACATTCTCGGACTAGCGAGCATTTTCTTGAAAATGCTTCTGACTATGTAGATGGAAGAGAATAACCGAAGTCACATACCCATAGTTTTGGTGAATCTCATTACCAACGTTTCGGAAATTTTCAATCTTCCTAACAGTGAGAAAATGCTGATAAATCAATCATTTTTTGTTGAGTACGCATTTTCTCTCACACCGCAAGTTGCTTACGCGCTATCTCGTCTCCGAAAACTATTACGTTCACCAACAAATTCTACCATATGCTTGCTCATCAAAATTTCCAAAATGAACATTGTCTCTCCCTTTAACAATTTCTGTCTCATCAATTTTTTTCTCGATACAATAAAAATCTCTGTGAACTTTCTTAAATTACTGCATATATTGCTGATTAGCGGTAATTTTTCCCTTGTATGAAACAATGCAGTGATTGAAATTGTTCCGAATCAGTAAAGGGAGGTGGTCGAGTGTCATCAGAATTTTTATCAGAGTTTGTAGACAATTGTGCCAATTGTGCTATGTCGTAGTGAGTTCCTCTACTTGTTTCGTAACCGAGCTCAGATGTTGAGTAATCTTGTAGACTTAATTTCGGGTGGTTGTTTGAGAGGTTCTGATTCTTTTATACATGTATCGTGCTGCTTCTCTTGCTCTTTCACCTGCAAAATTTCCAAGGTATATACGGTTCAAGTCTAGACTCTAGTTCTTGGTCTCAGACATGAAACCTCTACTCACTGCGCTACTAATCTGCTTTGGTAACCCACTGAAGTTAACCGAAAGTTCATCTCCTAGTTTTTTATTATTCTCTTCAAATGTCCTGACAGTATGTTCTTTGGACCTTTTAACTATGCACTCTTCCTCAGTTTTAAAATTAACCTTCTATCTTTTAACATTTTCCTGCTTCTCTTCCCTAACCACTCTTTTACTTTCCTACATTTTCGTGTCATTCCCTAAAACCATTGCTATTAAAGCTTCTAAATGTTCCTCGTTATCAGCTCTATGTTTCCTAATTAAAGAAGAAGTGGCTACATTGGTCTGTATAATTTGCGAAGGGTCTTCCCTTTCTGGTGAAAGATGGAAAAGCTCTGTCAGTTTGCACTGCTGTTATACAAGTATGACCTGAATCTTAAAACATGGAGATAAAGTGCTGTGGTAAATTATATCCTACAGAATTATTATCAAATGTAGTAACTGCTACAGCATTCTCATGTTCACCTATAAGTACTGAAACCTGGTTATTCTGCTCATGTCTGTCGTTGTCCCGTCTACCTTACTGCAATCACTAGTTAGAGAAGCCTGTGTTTGCTCACCTTTTCTGCATCTAGCAAGCCGTTACAAGCAGCTTCCCCTCGGTCTTTGACACCAGATTTGGATTTAGTGTTCTTGGCATATTGGCACAGATGGAGACACAACGAATGAAAAACACAAACATTCTAACACAACCAGTGAATGATTACTAAACACCGTTAATTGCAACAAGCACACATAACTAAGATTTACGCAATTACTTATTAATAGTATATGAAAATGTAAGTAGAAAATCAAAGCACATCAACAATCTTTCTCTGTAAATGGAGTTACAGAGATGAGCATTTTCATCAAACTGCAAAACCAAAATACTACCAAAAGGATCGTATCCTCAGCAGGTCGACTGGTGAAACTTTCTAAATCGGATTGTAGTATTACAACTGAATGAACGTGATGCAGTTATGTTTACTTGGGAAATGTATAACTTTAAAATTTCGATTGCTGATTTTGATCTAGAATAGTCTCAGCTAACTTATTTTTAAACACAGACGTTTTAATGTATAGAACCTTTGAAGTGCATGATTTCATTTAATCTACGCTGCGTGTAACTATCTGTAAATGAGTTTGGAAACAAAGAATAGTTTTCAGTGATACTCAAAATGGCTTCCTAATGAAATATTCACACGCACTGGCTAACTATCACGTGTGCGAAATGTGCTCTATTAGAAAAACGCGTCTATTGGTCTTACATGATATTTTGATAATGAATTTAGTAACTAATTTCATCTGGAACTTTGGTCAGGCCGTACAGTAGATTCTTACCTTGCAATGGTCAACTCAGCTCTGCTCTGTCTGCAGAGTGAAGTACTGAACGGCGTGACCTTTTGAGCATCACTTTACTTTCGCAAATTAAACTTTTGTTCTCTTGCCGAAAATATGATACAATGTCCACACAGTAGTGCAAGCCGTGCAAGTGCAGATTCTATCAGTGAGGACAAGCTTCAGTCCAATATTTATGAATGACAGATGGTAGTACTTCGAAATTATATCCAATCCTTTTAATGGCACAAAAATTGAATAATAAAGTTTTCTTAATATTATCGTATCATCATAAATACTGCTGTTACACACAATCCTCAAATTACGATAATTATTGTTTGTTTCCTCACATGAAATACTTTAACTAACAGTGGTGGTGGTAAACCAATTAGTATACTGATTACATTACTGATAATTAACGCTGGACACCAATTCGTAGACGTAATCAAGCAAACTGAAATAGTTTCACTACAATAACTACCCGGGTAGTTCTTTTAGCAAAATAAACTTAATCGAAATTATGTTTATCGAAATGTGTCTTCCCTGTAAAACCGTATTAAAAAATCATCCTTTACCCTCAGTTATACATCAGGGAGCATCTGAAATAAAATTCCGTTCTCTGTACGGTATGTCTGCCATACAAGCTCCTCAATCTGTCTTGAGATAACTCTTTCTCTCCCTGTATGGTCAACAACTACTTCCCTCACTCATCCGAGCTCTCCTCTGTTATACCACAACCTCTGGCGGTCAAAGAATACGCATCAATCAAGTGTTTATCTACGAAAAGATACTCATAATGTTAAACATTCCAAATAAACTACCAAGTGTACCACACAGACTGACATCTATCATGCTATGTACATCTTTCATAGCCATTTCTTCTGACATGTACACTTTTCAACGTTCCGACCGTTGTTTTTAGTGACTTAGCATCTACTGTGAAAAATAGTGTAATGTAACTGAGTCACTTTGAGGTATATTGCAGCATTCAATAAGAGTTATTTGACCCTCAAGCTCCGCACCGTTCCCCGTTCAACTTTTCTGGCCATAGTAAGTGCCCACAGAGTCATGTGGACTTCACAGTAACACCGTCGGCAACGCTGACTTTGCCAAGGCTGCTCTCTAGCAACATGTTTTTTCTCATTGTCTTGTGGACCACATTCACGAATACGGGACACTTCGTGTCAGCGTTACTGTCTGTTAACACTCTCTGAACAGGATTCAACACATTGTTGTTCTAATTGTTGGCAGAGAGGCGCGCAGAAATGGTTTGTCCGAGTACACGTAGTATTCTAAATTCTCGTGTGGTTTACGTGGTATAAATTTGAAAAGGTAAGCGTGTCTGCAATTTATTTGTAGAAAAAATTTCTGCCATTGCAACATGACGTGTTATTTGTGGTTTATAAGCAAATCTGATGGACAGAGAAAAGGCGAAACATACACGTTGCTGTTGAACAACACACCGACTAAAAGTAGTTGAAAAATAACACCACGGCCATTAGACACTTTTGTTTGCAACCAAGACGAAAATATATTCAGCGAGTTTTTATGGAGAAAGGAGGTAGAAAGCCACTATGTTTCCTGCTCTGAACTCTTTGCTTTCTGAATGCGACAATTCTTGGTCGGAATTAGATATCCTAGCCGCGATAATGATGATGATCCGGATTACCAGCCTCGTATTTCACGAGACAATCAGCTGATAATGATAGCAGAAACGGATTCTGAACATGATGAAATATCAACGGACGAAGTGTTACCGCATAAGCAATGTGACATACGTGCCAGATTATGACCCCCCATCAAGAATAGAATTGTCCAGCAAGTCAGATCAAATGGGTGAAGCAAGACCTTATGCGTGTGGATTTACATATGTCTCATGAATTACGTGAATCATGTCGTGAAACTCCTTCACATTATTTCAGAAAGCTATTTAACTGTGTGATAATAAAACAGATTGTTGCTCAAACTTATATTCTGTGCGGCACACATCGTCATCCTTAAATGCAAATGTAAATAAAATTGAGCAGTTCAGTGGTACGATGATTTACATGGTTGCAATAACTTTGCCTACATTTACAGCTTAATGGGCTGAATCTACTAATATAGTAAATATTTCGGGTGTTATGAGGGAAAAGATTTCATAAACTCCGCAGATACCTTCAATTCTCCAAAAATGTCAGTTCTAGCGAGCGGTTTGCGAAAATTGCACCCATTCTGGATACTGTATTAATCGTCGAAATCTTGATGGAGAAAATGAATTTCAATTCATGAAATTGTAGCTTCTTATAAAGGTACAAGGGCTGGCGCTCTTTGTCACTGTGTTCTGAACGAATCCCACATACGGGTGTTCATGAATTTTGTACGAGCAGAACAGTCTGGAACTATATACGATTACATCTGTCGGTAAAGGTATAATTGCGTACTTATCGCAAGATGAAAAGAAATTTGAGACTGGCGGCCAAGTTGTAATTCTGTCATGTAACACAATGGCTCAGCCACTCAACTCAAGAATGTACAACTTCTCTTCCACACTGGACTTGTTTATGTATTCTCTGGGGCAGTACAGAGGGATCGTATTAAAGGTCACCCACTTGAACCAGAGAAATCACTACTGAAGTGAAATTGAGGAAGCTATGATTAAAGGTTGGATGACAATTCAGGAATCATCGTGGTTAGGCTGGTAGATAACACGTTAACGAGTTTAGCAAGATCATTTTATGGAATGGGGCCAGTGAAAGCAGTGAAACGTTGGAATACTGTTCAAAAACGAAAGACGGAATTGCCATGTTCATACACTGTCAGTTTCTATGTGTGTGTGGTGTAGACTTGGCGGAAAGGGTTATTTAAGTACACAGAGTACCTCTCAGACAAAAGTGGTGGAACCTGAGCATTTTTGTCTGACTGTAAGACCTATGTGTCGTCAACGCGTGGTTACTTTTTCAACGTGAAACTTGTGAAAAGATAACTTGATTTAAATAATTTCGAGCAGACTCTGATAATGCTTTGATGGGTGCGAACAAAAAGATAAAAGGAAGACCTAGTAAGGAACCGCCACCTCCCAAGAACAGGGAAAAGATTCCAGTACCTGTAAAAGATCTGAGATTCTATGGACTTGACCAGAGGATCGATAACGTTATTGCCCACGAGGCTACTCAACTCGAACGTGTTGTAAGTACAATATAGTCTCGTGTTTTACGCCTGGAATAAATTGTTTCAAAGTTTTCCATACAAATTGTAGCTGATACGTGAGATTACCCATCATTGCTAATCTTCGTTGTGAGCTGTTGTGTGTCTCAGAAAACAGAGATTCCTGTGTCTGAAGACAATAAGTAGGTTGTGGACACAATTCTCTCAAATGAACTGAAGTGAGCAGAAGGTAGAATACCTTCAAACTCCACTATGTAAGTGTCACCGTTTGGCAATATTGCTCTCAAGCAATATTCTGTGTTTTTTTTATATAGTGAATAAATATTAAACTTAAAACATTTATTATCCTTATTCTAAGTGTATATAACAAGGATGAAAAGGGGAAATGTTTTTCTTCTACAACTTCTATGCCACCCAAAAAAGGATTATAAAGCATATGTTACCATTACATATCTCGAATTATTATTGCCAGATTGATGGGCTTCTAAGCCGATGCAAAGAGAAACAGGACGATTTTTCCTTTTTTCATTCATTGGCGAAAACACACTGGCGGGAATGACGCTACCACTCATTTGTGGATGGCCTGAAATGTCGCTTCTGCGTCCCACGTTTTAGACTGAGGAGGGGGTAAGTCAGTTGACTGGAGTAATAGTTTTACAGAGCCTCTGGAAGAAGGACTACAACTTTTGCACAAATATACCATTGGCCGGAGTTGACGAAAGATTTACCGAATCGTCAGAAACTTTTAAAAGCGCAGAAAACAGCCATCAGAACGAGGATAACTTCGGCTTGGTATACTGGAGAGAGAAAAACGTTTAGGATACTCTGGAGAGGATAGTACACAAGGATACAGACTCTATGGAGAGATAGAGAGCGTCTAATGACTACCAAACGCAGACTCATCTGCAAACAGCTTTCTGTGTCTGGGGTTTCACTTTTTGGATCCTTTTTGTTGGCGCTGATTCGGTTCGGCGGCGGTCGCCATTGACTGCAGTCTCCTGCCACACCACTATAGACGTGACGCCACCAGCGGTCGACCGTATGTTGACCCTGAAGATGAACCCTGCGATGGGCTGAAACCGGTCGGCACTAAATAAATAAAAAACGCGATTAAGACTGTTTTCTTCATACTGAGTAAAAAAGAGGTTTGAAGCAACTGCGTAGTAGGGCAGAATAGTTGGGTTAACGCGGGAAATTTGTTGAATTAGGGGACAGTCGATCGATCGCTTTTCGCAGGTCATACGTTGGACATCACTCGCTGACAAACTTTGTGAACTGTTGCCTGAACGCTAGGTCTTTTGTAGAACATCTTTGCCTTTTGAGGGCGTGGTTCGTGCCGAGATCGGAGGCGACGGGGGTGACAGTGAGGCGAGGAATTTGAAACAGTTCGCACTGGGTGAGGCAGCCGATTTGGAAGCTGGCTGCGAGGCGAGTAGTGTGCCGGCAGTTGATAGGTGGAACAAGTTTGTCAGTTGAGTCGCCGGCTCTCAGTGTAGAAGCGATAGCCGGAGGAGACAGTCAGGCGGGTTCCTGGATTACGAACCATTATTACCTCGGTTGTGGCCGTCTGAAGACCTTTGAACATGTCGGGCTTTTATCGTGGGAAGGAGCGTGGTGTGTGTTTCAGTGGCCGAGCGGCGCTGGAGGCGGAAGGCGTTCCCCGCTGTGATGTACACTCATCCTCATAAATTAAGGATAATTGCAGAATAAGGTGTCACACAACGTGGCACTAGACAAAACTGGCGCTAACAGCCTAGGCATATAGGGAACACACACGACACAGATCTGTAAGTCCATGGTATTGGTGGCAAGTTGAGAAAACATTCCCGAAACACATGTGCTACAGAACGCAACTGTTTCCTGTTCATGTATCCCGACATAAATATGGGATATGATTACCATACACACGTACACAGGCCTCACAACGGGTTGGCATATTTTGGATCAGTTGGTCGAGCAGCTGCTGGGGTACATCCTCCCATTCTCGCATCAGTACCTGTTGGAGATCCTGAAGTGTCATAGAGGTTTGAAGACGTGCAGCGATATGTCGACCGAGAGCATCCCAGACGTGCTCGATGGGGTTTAGGTCTGGA
This sequence comes from Schistocerca americana, assembly GCF_021461395.2. Taxonomy (NCBI): domain Eukaryota; kingdom Metazoa; phylum Arthropoda; class Insecta; order Orthoptera; family Acrididae; genus Schistocerca; species Schistocerca americana. The sequence goes on from NC_060124.1 coordinate 563,948,841, forward strand.
GAACAGGCAGGCCACTCCATTCACCTGCTTTCTTCTGTTTCAAGGTACTCTTCCACGATGGCAGCCCGATGTGGCCGTGCGTTATCATCCTTCAGGAAGAAGGAGGGACCCACGGCACCCATAAATAGGTGGACATACTGGTGCAAAATGACGTACCCATACACCTGACCTGTTACATTTCCACTGTCAAAGACATGCAGGGGCGTACGTGCATCAGTCACAGTCCCATCCCACACCATCAAACCTCGACCTCCATACAGGTCCATTTGAAGGACATTAAGGGACTGGTATCTGGTTCTGGGTTCATTCCAGATGAAAAGACGGCGAGAATCACTCTTCAGACTATACCTGGACTCGTCTGTGAACATAACCTGGGACCACTGTTCCAATGACTATACACTGTGTTCTTGACACCAAGTTTTACGGGCTCTCCTGTGACCAGGGGACAGTGGAATGCACCTTACAGGTCTCCGGGCGAATTAACCATGTCTGTTTAGTCGTCTGTAGACTGTGTGTCTGGAGACAACTGTTCCTGTAGTTGCATTGAGGTCCCGAGCAAGGGTACCTGCAGTGCTCTGTGGCCTTCTGCAGGCACTGATGGTGAGACATCGGTCTTGTTGTAGTGTTGTACACTGTGGACGCCTGGACACGTTTCCTGTCTGCTGTAATCGTTGCCATAATCTAGGGATCACACTTTGTGGCACACGGAGGGACGGGGTTAACACCTGCTGTGTTTGACCAGCCTCAAGTCGCCCTAGTGGTCTACCCCTCATAACGTCATCAATATGTGTTCTTTGAGCCATTTTGAACACTGTCACGATTAGCACTTCTGAAAACGTATGCACACTTACTTGCTGCACAGTACTCTGACATGCATCAACACACCACTGCGAACGTGGACTGCTGCCAGCGCCACCGTGCGACGACAGGTCAAATGCACGGTCATAACCCGAAGGGATTTAAACCCGTAAAACCTCCCACCAGAGCGTTGTTTCACCACATATCAGCATTATCCTTAATTTGTGAGCATGATTGTAGTTGTGTGTCGGACCCTCGCTGTCCTTGCTCGATCGTTGTACGGATCTGTCTGGTGAGCTTACGATATGTTTTATTGAATGCAAGTGAGAGGAGCATCGATAGTAACCAAAGCTATAAGTGTCATTTCTTCTCCCAGTACTGTGACTGTTCAGTTTGGTAGTTTCCTGGTTGTTTGTTTGAGGTTCACGTCCAATTCCATGTCAGACTTTTGGTCAGTGAACCCGCTTCTGTCCCTTGACAGCAAACTAGCTTGTGCACTCCTGTGAAACTGCGGAATTTGTTTCTTTATTTAAAGCTTCAATCTGACTTATTCGCCAAATTCAGTAGTTGGCTGCTGTAAAGCGTCGGATTAGTGGCGGGGCGCATTTGTATATTAAGTGGGTTCATTTCATGTGGCACGTCCTTCATGTACTATTACTGGAGTGTACTATTTCATATATTATCTTATTGGGTGTCTATACAACCACCTCTGACTGTTTTGTCTTTATTCATTGTAAGGATGGGGTAAATTAATCTTAAAGTCCTGTCACTGACGACTTTACTTTGCCTATGTTACTTCAGGTTTTAAATTGTAAGACATTTCCAGGGGCAGATGTGGACTCTGACCACAATCTATTGGTTATGACCTGTAGATTAAAACTGAAGAAACTGCAAAAAGGTGGGAATTTAAGGAGATGGGACCTGGATAAACTAAAAGAACCAGAGGTTGTACAGAGATTCAGGGAGAGCATAAGGGAGCAATTGACAGGAATGGGGGAAATAAATACAGTAGAAGAAGAATGGGTAGCTTTGAGGGATGAAGTAGTGAAGGCAGCAGAGGATCAAGTAGGTAAAAAGACGAGGGCTAGTAGAAATCATTGGGTAACAGAAGAAATATTGAATTTAATTGATGAAAGGAGAAAATATAAAAATGCAGTAAGTGGAACAGGCAAAAAGGAATACAAACGTCTCAAAAATGAGATCGACAGGAAGCGCAAAATGGCTAAGCAGGGATGGCTAGAGGACAAATGTAAGGATGTAGAGGCCTATCTCACTAGGGGTAAGATACACTCCTGGAAATGGAAAAAAGAACACATTGACACCGGTGTGTCAGACCCACCATACTTGCTCCGGACACTGCGAGAGGGCTGTACAAGCAATGATCACACGCACGGCACAGCGGACACACCAGGAACCGCGGTGTTGGCCGTCGAATGGCGCTAGCTGCGCAGCATTTGTGCGCCGCCGCCGTCAGTGTCAGCCAGTTTGCCGTGGCATACGGAGCTCCATCGCAGTCTTTAACACTGGTAGCATGCCGCGACAGCGTGGACGTGAACCGTATGTGCAGTTGACGGACTTTGAGCGAGGGCGTATAGTGGGCATGCGGGAGGCCGGGTGGACGTACCGCCGAATTGCTCAACACGTGGGGCGTGAGGTCTCCACAGTACATCGATGTTGTCGCCAGTGGTCGGCGGAAGGTGCACGTGCCCGTCGACCTGGGACCGGACCGCAGCGACGCACGGATGCACGCCAAGACCGTAGGATCCTACGCAGTGCCGTAGGGGACCGCACCGCCACTTCCCAGCAAATTAGGGACACTGTTGCTCCTGGGGTATCGGCGAGGACCATTCGCAACCGTCTCCATGAAGCTGGGCTACGGTCCCGCACACCGTTAGGCCGTCTTCCGCTCACGCCCCAACATCGTGCAGCCCGCCTCCAGTGGTGTCGCGACAGGCGTGAATGGAGGGACGAATGGAGACGTGTCGTCTTCAGCGATGAGAGTCGCTTCTGCCTTGGTGCCAATGATGGTCGTATGCGTGTTTGGCGCCGTGGAGGTGAGCGCCACAATCAGGACTGCATACGACCGAGGCACACAGGGTCAACACCAGGCATCATGGTGTGGGGAGCGATCTCCTACACTGGCCGTACACCACTGGTGATCGTCGAGGGGACACTGAATAGTGCACGGTACATCCAAACCGTCATCGAACCCATCGTTCTACCATTCCTAGACCGGCAAGGGAACTTGCTGTTCCAACAGGACAATGCACGTCCGCATGTATCCCGTGCCACCCAACGTGCTCTAGAAGGTGTAAGTCAACTACCCTGGCCAGCAAGATCCCCGGATCTGTCCCCCATTGAGCATGTTTGGGACTGGATGAAGCGTCGTCTCACGCATTCTGCACGTCCAGCACGAACGCTGGTCCAACTGAGGCGCCAGGTGGAAATGGCATGGCAAGCCGTTCCACAGGACTATATCCAGCATCTCTACGATCGTCTCCATGGGAGAATAGCAGCCTGCATTGCTGCGAAAGGTGGATATACACTGTACTAGTGCCGACATTGTGCATGCTCTGTTGCATGTGTCTATGTGCCTGTGGTTCTGTCAGTGTGATCATGTGATGTATCTGACCCCAGGAATGTGTCAATAAAGTTTCCCCTTCCTGGGACAATGAAATCACGGTGTTCTTATTTCAATTTCCAGGAGTGTAGATACCGCCTACAGGAAAATTAAAGAGACCTTTGGAGATAAGAGAACGACTTGTATGAATATCAAGAGCTTAGATGGAAACCCAGTTCTAAGCAAAGAAGGGAAAGCAGAAAGGTGGAAGGAGTAATTAGAGGGTCTATACAAGGGCAATGTACTTGAGGACAATATTATGGAAATGGAAGAGGATGTAGATGAAGATGAAATGAGAGATTTGATACTGCGTGAAGAGTTTGACAGAGCACTGAAAGACCTGAGTCGAAACAAGGCCCCCGGAGTAGACAATATTCCATTGGAACTACTGACGGCCGTGGGAGAGCCAGTCCTGACAAAACTCTACCATCTGGTGAGCAAGATGTATGAAACAGGCGAAATACCCTCAGACTTCCAGAAGAATATAATAATTCCAATCCCAAAGAAAGCAGGTGTTGACAGATGTGAAAATTACCGAACTATCAGCTTAATAAGTCACAGCTGCAAAATACTAACACGAATTCTTTACAGACGAATGGAAAAACTAGTAGAAGCCAACCTCGGGGAAGATCAGTTTGGATTCCGTAGAAACACTGGAACACGTGAGGCAATACTGACCTTACGACTTATCTTAGAAGAAAGATTAAGGAAAGGCAAACCTACGTTTCTAGCATTTGTAGACTTAGAGAAAGCTTTTGACAATGTTGACTGGAATACTCTCTTTCAAATTCTAAAGGTGGCAGGGGTAAAATACAGGGAGCGAAAGGCTATTTACAATTTGTACAGAAACCAGATGGCAGTTATAAGAGTCGAGGGACATGAAAGGGAAGCAGTGGTTGGGAAGGGAGTAAGACAGGGTTGTATCCTCTCCCCGATGTTGTTCAATCTGTATATTGAGCAAGCAGTAAAGGAAACAAAAGAAAAATTCGGAGTAGGTATTAAAATTCATGGAGAAGAAATAAAAACTTTGAGGTTCGCCGATGACATTGTAATTCTGTCAGAGACAGCAAAGGACTTGGAAGAGCAGTTGAATGGAATGGACAGTGTCTTGAAAGGAGGATATAAGATGAACATCAACAAAAGCAAAACAAGGATAATGGAATGTAGTCTCATTAAGTCGGGTGATGCTGAGGGAATTAGATTAGGAAATGAGGCACTTAAAGTAGTAAAGGAGTTTTGCTATTTGGGGAGCAAAATAACTGATGATGGTCGAAGTAGAGAGGATATAAAATGTAGGCTGGCAATGGCAAGGAAAGCGTTTCTGAAGAAGAGAAATTTGTTAACATCCAGTATTGATTTAAGTGTCAGGAAGTCATTTCTGAAAGTATTCGTATGGAGTGTAGCCATGTGTGGAAGTGAAACATGGACGATAAATAGTTTGGACAAGAAGAGAATAGAAGCTTTCGAAATGTGGTGCTACAGAAGAATGCTGAAGATTAGATGGGTAGATCACATAACTAATGAGGAAGTATTGAATAGGATTGGGGAGAAGAGAAGTTTGTGGCACAACTTGACCAGAAGAAGGGATCGGTTGGTAGGACATGTTCTGAGGCATCAAGGAATCACCAATTTAGTATTGGAGGGCAGCGTGGAGGGTAAAAATCGTAGAGGGAGACCAAGAGATGAATACACTAAGCAGATTCAAAAGGATGTAGGTTGCAGTAGGTACTGGGAGATGAAAAAGCTTGCACAGGATAGAGTAGCATGGAGAGCTGCATCAAACCAGTCTCAGGACTGAAGACCACAACAACAACAACATGTTACTTCTGACTCATGTGTGACTGTAATGTTATTCAAAAGGTCATGTTCTATGTACTGTTAGACAGAGGTTCGTTAGGCAATGGAACGCGTTAGCTTGGGGTATAGTGCTCCGCTACAAGTGGCGGTTACTTGTTTCGCCCTCGCCCTCGCCCTCGCTCGAGTTTGGTGCAGTTTGCGGTGGGCACTCGAACTTCCTCCTCGAGAACGATATTAGGAACTGTGTATAGATTCTGGTCACCTGAGAGGCTTCATTGATTTGATTCAGTTAACTAACTGGAAAATTCAAAATATCCACGAGTGTACCGCCGGTGTACAGTGTCCAACGGGCACAATATTTCGGCGATCATACATGTCGCCATCATCAGGTGAACTGACGGACTGAGCTCCTGTGAACGTGCCGGCACGGAGATCCGTACGCTATGGCTGCTCAGAGGGAACTGGCTTCGGTCGCGGCGGCGGCCGATTTAAATACCCTCCGCTCGCGGCGCGTCCCTCTGCTGTCCGCGCCCCGCACGAGGATTCTGGTACAGACGTCGAGATGCTGGGACAGCGTTGTTACAGAGGCCATCGAAATTCGCACCAATGACGACCTCATGAACCGTGACTGTGGCTATGATCTTAGCAAGGCTTGGGAACCAGCGATTGGGTTAATCAAGAGTAAATCGAGCAAACGTATAGTTGTGACGACCACGGTGGACAGAGCCATCGCACTCTCCGTGCCGGCACGTTCACAGGAGCTCAGTCCGTCAGTTCACCTGATGATGGCGACATGTATGATCGCGGAAATATTGTGCCCGTTGGACACTGTAGACCGGCAGTATACACGTGGATATTTTGATTATCAAATACGCCGGGAGAAACTCAAGAATCACATCAATTGGAAAATTATTTACTTGTTTTTCTTGTTGCTGTAACTTTGACTGTCATTCGTCGGCGCTCTGTCCATAGCAGAGGCCTGGCCAAATTCCTGTACTAAATTCTGTTCCTCTGTTGATTTGCCTACTGTTTGTGTTCCTTTTGGTGGGACTTGGGTGAAATCTGTCTGGTTGACAGAGCAGGCGCGTGGTCCGAAAGCGAAGCCAGTTCCGTGCTCGATCGAACGGCCAGCCGGGTGTAGGTGGATCTGCACCACTGAGTATTTCCTAGCCTACTACGCCTACTACATTAGCTAGAGCTAATGTAAATTGTTGAAGTCTCAAACGGATAATTTGCTAGTTGAGTAATTAGTAGATCTGTTTACTTACATGTGTTGAAGAAAGAGTGGTTATTAATCTTATCCTTTGAATGCACTGTTGGTTTTTGAACTGGCCAAACTCTAGGACATATAAGATGTGTTAATTTCATAAAGACACTCACTGTCTATTTGTACCATTCAGGACGTAATATTTCACATCAGTTTGGTTTCGTTATTTCTCTTGAGTACCTTGCGCACCTCCGCTTTCCGGCGGTATAGTAATTTTCTTATATGGTTCTTGCTTGTTGGTGCAAACTTCGGTTCTGAATTGCAAATCTTGTCCGCCTCGATAAAGTCGGCACGGTAGCTCAGCATGTTTGGTCAGAGAGCTGGCTGGCCTCTGTAATTAAAAAACAACTATGTGAAAGTATCAACAACGAACTTCATGTGACGTCCGCTACGATGAAATTCAACGAACGATAACGAACAAAATGAAAAAAAAGGTATCTGGATGGTCAGCGTGACGGACTGCCGTCCTCAGGGGCCCGGGTTCGATTCGGGGCTGCGTCGGGGTTTTCTCCGCTGAGGGACTCGGAGTTGTGCTGTCTTCATCATCATTTCATCCCCATCCGGCGCGCAGGTCTCCCAATGTGTCGTCGAATGTAATAAAACCTGCACCAACGCGACCGGTCCTGTGCCGTAAGGGGCCTCCCGACCAATGACGCCAAACGCTCATTTCCATTCATTTCCGCTGTAAATCTTGAAGTTTCCTCTGAGAAAGAATTTTTAGCTCTTTTATGTACTACTACAGTTTTCATTATTGCAATTATTCAGTTTGCTAGTAATCAATCTAGTACTGTTTTATGATTGTAAATTATTGTTTCAAAAAAATGTTCAAATGTGTGTGATATCTTATGAGACTTAACTGCTAAGGTCATCAGTCCCTAAGCTTACACACTATTTAACCTAAATTATCCTAAGGACAAACACACACACCCATGCCCGAGGGAGGACTCGAACCTCCGCCGGAACCAGCCGCAATTATTGTTTATTAGTAGTCAGTACCACTGGAGGCTTTTACCAATAGATATTTAATAAATCTAACTAAGCATTTTCTGTTAAAATAAGGAGTTCAGAACAGGAATGATGTTCCGTCTACGTTTGCCCTACCTTTTCTATCAAAGACGCTCTGACGCGGGAATTGGCTACTACTTTCTTCTTGCAATCACTGCGTATTCAGTGTATAACTCCTTGATCAGATAACGATGATCAAAAATGTACGTGTTGTTTACTACTTTCCTTCCGCTCAGAACCTTGCCAATAAATAACTAGAATTATGAGTTTTGACTGCAACCTGTTTTCGTTGAACAGGTTGTAATGAATGTTAGATTCCTTCAACATTTGCTATGCTGTTTTCAAGGAAATCATGAGTGTATTGTACTCCTTGACTTTCCTTTCATAGTTGATAACCCCCCCCCCCCCCCGCCATTTTTGGGCACATTTCATTCATCGATCTGATACTGTAACTGCAGCGAACATATCATCTACGAATGCCAAGCTCGCGAGCTCTCACAAGCTGTACCTGAGTTAACGGTTTTCTTACGTTTGATTCAGTGGGGTAGACGTTTGAGTGATCTCTTCTCGTTACTGTGGGAGCGTGGTTTGCTGTGCTATCGTGCTGCTATTGCTAGATCAAATACCACACATTTCCGTCCAATGCCACAGACTAATAATATATTTCTACTGAAAAATCGGTTGTTAGTAACAGGGGTCCAGGGTGGGCCGTAATAATAGAATAGTAACTAAACTTGGTAGATATGCTAATGTGTAAATGTGTAACTGATTTACATGGGAAAAAATCAATTGCAGTTTTGGCTACCAGGTGCAAATCTTGTGCGGTGAATGCAAATTAGGCACTTATAAATATTTCTATATATAATGTATTAGGAACGGACGTATTCAGAAAAGGTCCAACAAGTGAGAAAGGTTTAATGTTTACTTTATTGTTAACCGCCGCTTATACAACTTGTTCAGTATGAGCACCGGAGACGTGGACAATATCCTGCATCCGTAAATCGTGATCAACAGTTGCTCGCAGCATCTCCAGTGGTTTCTGAGCAGTGTGTTCCTGTATATTGCCCATCAGCCCAGGTAGAAGCCGAACGAGATCCTGATAAACGCGTTCTTTTAGATATCCAAAAGGGCAGTTGTTAAATGGGGTCTCAGCAGGTGATTTGCATTCAGTGCACCTGGAAAACGTCTGAAGAATTAGGCGGTTGTGAATGGTTACATTATGCAGGTCTTTCACTGGGCGAGCGACACGATGTCTTGCCCCATCTTGCTCCAAAACGGTGGCTTCCACACAGTTGCACTCTTCCAAAGCAGGAATGACACTCTGTACAAGGAGGTCTCGAATAACGTGCAGACGTCACGGTACAGCTGACAGGCCATCTGGGCGTATCCTCCTCAAAGGAGAACAGACCGAGAAAAAATGTTCCTGTGAATCCAGAGAACAATCAAATACAACGAGTGGAATGGTTCTTCGTGCACAATACGCGGTTTAACAGTACAATAGATTAGGCAGTTCTGTGCATTGACTACATCCTGTAGTGTAAGATGTGCCTCGTCACTCCACAGAATATTGCCCGGCCACGTGTCATCATCAACTTCGCCAGAATCCGAAGAGCAGAAAGAGAACGTTGCTGCGGATCATGATCATGATGTTTCGGTTTCTGGCACCGTGTCGGTTTTGTACGGATACCTGTGCGATATAAACCGTGTCCTGTTTACCATCGGATGTTTAAAAATGTGTGTGAAATCTTATGGGACTTAAATGCTAAGGTCATCAGTCACTAAGCTTACACACTACTTAACCTAAATTATCCTAAGGACAAACACGCACACCCATGCCCGCGGGAGGGCTCGAACCTCCGCCGGGACCAGCCGCACAGTCTATATCGTCGGATGGTTAATTCTAGTGAGACTGCACGAGCACCAGCATTGCCTCCGGCACTTGCTGCATGGCCAGTTACAGCAACAGTAGCCTCGTCAGTTACTTCCAGTGGGACAGGACACCTTCATCTTCCTTGTGCCACACAAAGCTCACTCATGTTTTCCAATTGTATTATCAACTTCTTTAAACGACTAGCTGATGTCAGGCCACTCCTCAGACCTTTCAGTCGGCGATACTCTCTGAATGCAGCCCTGCAATAGCTACCGTTGACATGAAACAGTTTCACTAAAGTAAACAGACTCTCTTCTCGAGAGCCACAGGGTTCACTCACGTTACGACAGCATGGATGTCATACCGTCATATAAATAGCCTGTTGAGTGGCAGATTTGCACCTGTTGACCAAAATTGGAACAAATTTTTTCCAGCGGAAATTCTATTACGCATTAACGCTCTAGCATATCTACAAAGTTTAGTTCCTGTATCATGATTACAGCCCACAATCGGCCTTGAGAGTAGCTATACTTCGACTGTAACCACTCGGTGTATGAGTTAACTGTTACTTAGGTACATTAGATAAATTCGCAACATCGTTCATGAATACCTCACGTCAATATATTAAGTTGTTCTGGGTGTATATACCAGGTGGCTAGTCTTACCTGCGGCATTCTGAGTAGCTGTTGACACACTACATGTAGTTCTTGCGAAAATGCCTCGCTGTGATTCCGAAAGTAATGAACGCGTGGTGTTTACATTTAATACAAACCCCGTGCAAGGATGTGAGCCTATTTCCAGATAGAATTCAATACAATTGTCACCGACCGATACTTTTGATCGTGACTGTAAACCTATTTGGCAGCAGAAGACATTGATCTGACCTCAGTAAGAAGAGAGGTGAAGAGTTGTCCTTAACAGCTGCACAGCCCACACTTCACGCACAGAATTCACAGAAAAGCAGTTACGGCATCATGATTCGTGGAATAGCTTTTCCGCGTGGTATACCTTCTAGATACCGCTTATTAGAATGCTGTGAGATGAGGAATTTGTACACTCTAGTAGTGCGTGTAATGAGTGAGTATCCAATGCAAGAGATAATTTTTCAGAATTCATTATTACAGTGTAATCCTTCCAGAGCTGTAGACACATTTCCACAGCGCTATCAGTAACGGCGTAAGGACTGTAATCCATTAATTTATGAGACACTTCCGTGCTTTCGTTTCATTCATTACTGTACAAAAGTTTGAATTCAGTTATCTCATTCCCTAAACTGCACAATCTTTTAAAATTTGTCTTCGAGTACTAGCCAACATACCTGAAAACTGCTTTGAAGTAGTCGTATAAATATTATCATTTTGATCCTGTTTCTATTTTTGTTTTCATCGTTCCACACGATCTTTTATTGCTAACATATTACTTCTGGCTTCTTCTATGACCAGGCAACTTCTTCTCCAGACTGAGTCAATTTGCACCACCGCCACACATTCCTGTTACTTTCATTCGACAAGAACATAATGGGGAAATAGCTTAGCACAATATTAATAAGGGTGACATTACTCAAATTCTATTTTTCATTACTATATATGTCTTGCCATTAACACAATACAAACAGCGAATGAGATCAGTGTCATGGATTTCATACACTCCTGGAAATGGAAAAAAGAACACATTGACACCGGTGTGTCAGACCCACCATACTTGCTCCGGACACTGCGAGAGGGCTGTACAAGCAATGATCACACGCACGGCACAGCGGACACACCAGGAACCGCGGTGTTGGCCGTCGAATGGCGCTAGCTGCGCAGCATTTGTGCACCGCCGCCGTCAGTGTCAGCCAGTTTGCCGTGGCATACGGAGCTCCATCGCAGTCTTTAACACTGGTAGCATGCCGCGACAGCGTGGGCGTGAACCGTATGTGCAGTTGACGGACTTTGAGCGAGGGCGTATAGTGGGCATGCGGGAGGCCGGGTGGACGTACCGCCGAATTGCTCAACACGTGGGGCGTGAGGTCTCCACAGTACATCGATGTTGTCGCCAGTGGTCGGCGGAAGGTGCACGTGCCCGTCGACCTGGGACCGGACCCCAGCGACGCACGGATGCACGCCAAGACCGTAGGATCCTACGCAGTGCCACTTCCCAGCAAATTAGGGACACTGTTGCTCCTGGGGTATCGGCGAGGACCATTCGCAACCGTCTCCATGAAGCTGGGCTACGGTCCCGCACACCGTTAGGCCGTCTTCCGCTCACGCCCCAACGTCGTGCCGCCCGCCTCCAGTGGTGTCGCGACAGGCGTGATTGGAGGGACGAATGGAGACGTGTCGTCTTCAGCGATGAGAGTCGCTTCTGCCTTGGTGCCAATGATGGTCGTATGCGTGTTTGGCGCCGTGCAGGTGAGCGCCACAATCAGGACTGCATACGACCGAGGCACACAGGGCCAACACCCGGCATCATGGTGTGGGGAGCGATCTCCTACACTGGCCGTACACCACTGGTGATCGTCGAGGGGACACTGAATAGTGCACGGTACATCCAAACCGTCATCGAACCCATCGTTCTACCATTCCTAGACCGGCAAGGGAACTTGCTGTTCCAACAGGACAATGCACGTCCGCATGTATCCCGTGCCACGCAACGTGCTCTAGAAGGTGTAAGTCAACTACCCTGGCCAGCAAGATCTCCGGATCTGTCCCCCATTGAGCATGTTTGGGACTGGATGAAGCGTCGTCTCACGCGGTCTGCACGTCCAGCACGAACGCTGGTCCAACTGAGGCGCCAGGTGGAAATGGCATGGCAAGCCGTTCCACAGGACTACATCCAGCATCTCTACGATCGTCTCCATGGGAGAATAGCAGCCTGCATTGCTGCGAAAGGTGGATATACACTGTACTAGTGCCGACATTGTGCATGCTCTGTTGCCTGTGTCTATGTGCCTGTGGTTCTGTCAGTGTGATCATGTGATGTATCTGACCGCAGGAATGTGTCAATAAAGTTTCCCCTTCCTGGGACAATGAATTCACGGTGTTCTTATTTCAATTTCCAGGAGTGTATTTTATCAGTATTCGAACATAAGTAGATCTCGGTAATCTCGAAATGGAAACAAGAAAACGTAACTTTGGCTTTACTCTCGTAGTGACGTCGAAATGCGGTACTCACCCAGGAAGACAGGCAGTAGAGGGCTCTTGCAAGTGAGGCAAACAGCGGAGGAAGAGATGCATGCAATGGCAGGAAATGTAAGGGATATCCAAGGAAAGGAAACAACAGTGCAAGGAAAAGGAACGAAAGAAAGTGTGAACCACCTACGTTCACATATGTGATAGCAGAATCGAAGAGAAACCACCGGAAATCTGACAGATAAGATGACTTGATAATCTAACTACAGTAACTCTGTTGTAAATCTGTGAAAGCTATGCAAGTGGTTTTCGGCACACAGCGAGCATCGTCCAAAATACCTTGCTACCTACTTAGTAAATTACCCATCTGCAAATTACAAAAAGGCACTTTTACAGGGTTCTGCACGAATTATCCTCCGATACACCTTGAAGTCCAGTACTGTACTACCATTATGATTATTTTTATTATTATTGTTATGATTGTAACTGCTATGTTGAGGAACTACCTTCTTCAACAGAGGATCTAAAGCGTCTAATCTGTCCGGGTGAAATAAATGCATAAAGAAAAGAGTGAATAAAATTGAATGAAATTTATTTAGTGGCAATTCACGAAAACGATTCTGAAACAACCAACAGTATCACAGGGGCGAGCTTAGTATTGTGCCAATCTGTACAATTTTACGATATTTGCTTAGTCATATCAACCAATTGTTTTGAAATTATGAACTGTCCAGCAATAAAAGTCCAAGTAACTGATGTTTGGGGCGTGGCGTGGCGTCCGGTTTCATAATAGATGTTACATGATGATGATGATATTATACAGATATTGAATACTGATTTGTGGAAGTCGCTATTGCTCTATAAACGTTTTTGCGTCGCTGACATATTGTTGACAACAATACAAGTTATTCTTCGAGGAAAGAATGTTTGCGTGTGGATTACTTAACCTCTCCCTCGCCCTTGCAGTTGTTTGTCTAGGACATTCCTGGGCTGAACATATGCTCAAGAATCCGTACGTTTACCATAGCAAGTGCTACCTAGTATGTTCCAAAACGCCGTGCACAAAAATGGGACTCTTCCGGGACGCTTACCTAGCCTTGTGCTCGTGACAGAAAGGTAGAATCAAGTCTTAAGGGGCTTACGGAGGCAACATTAGTTCATTGGCTGTTCCTTAGAACCGTTCCCCACGTCCCCTTCACCCGCCCCCCAGAAAAAAGGGTTCTTCACAATTTTTTCGTACCAAAGCCGAGACGCAAATTGCAAGACGGCTAGGAAGAGTAAATTTTTACGATATGTATCTAAAATCCCGATTTCGAAAACTCTTGAAAATTTAATTGCTATGTTATTTCGTTTCCGAGATACAGAGATTCAAAGTTACACTACTATTACTCTAAAATACTAACGTAAAATCCTGTGTGAGTACGGAAACTTAGTTTATAATGTCACTTGTCACGGAGAAATGTGCCATAAGGTGTTGTGGGAACGCCATGTTGTACTACTGAAGCACATGAAAATTTTTCGGCACGTAAAATTTGGTATGACAGGTAAAATTAGTTTTGCATTATTTAGATTTCACATGATTAATCAATACTTTACAGCTTCGTAATTTTCGTATAACTGAAAAGCCCTTCCGTGAGTAGGGAAAAGAACGGAATCAGCGGAAAAATTCTCCTATTGAAACACAAAAAAGGCGAAATACTTCTGTTTAAACGACTCTGAAAAGTGACGTACCAGCAGCTTTATTCTGCCTTCTTCATCACCTTAAAAGTTTTCCATAAAATTTTACAATGAGAAAATAATCGTGCTTGTTTGTACTTAGAGAAAAGTGTTCAGTGGCAACGAGTGGGAGACAAAATTGTAATAAATATTGGAATATGTTTGACAGTGGACGTGGTATAGAAAGAGCGAAGGACACACTGGCAGTGTGAGAGAAATTTAGGGACACAATGGCGTTGGAACATAGCTGACAGAGACACAACAGTGCAAGGAAATTAGTGAAGGAGGCAGCACCGGTATGACAGCAATAAAGAAGTGAAAGTGGAAGTGTGTGAGAGCCAGTGATAATGAAAGACAGTCAATCAGAATGACAACGGGGGAGAGAGAGAGATAGTGACAGTGAGAAGAGACAGCAGCAATGGGAAGGAATGTGTAAGGTAACACCAACAAAAGGGAGAAAGTCAGAGACAATGAGAGCGAGACGAGACAACAGTGGGAGCACTGTGCCAAAGAGACAGTGGCTGTGAAACAGGGGACAGCAACAGTTAGAGAGATACAGACAGTGAATTGGGTTGAGTGAGTGAGTGAGAATGGGCAAGTGGAAGTGGATTGTGTGAGCGACTTAATGGGATGGACTAGTGGGCGTGAGAGAGTTGCAGTTAGGAAAGTTTGTGGGAGTGAGAGGTGAGTTGCTTCTTAAAAACAGCGTGAAGCATGCAAAAATTATTGAGAACATTTTTGCTGAGGAAGGTAAGTTGAGGCCACTGGTATCCCACTTTTCAGAGTCTTTTAAACGTGAGCATATTCGCCTTCTTTGTGCTCCGATAGAAGCATTTTTCCGCTTGTATAGTATATTAATGATAATGTGAGAACAGAAATGGACAACAACTAAGTACTCTAGGAATCAAAGGTTTCTACCTTTTTAATTATTTTCAGGGTAAAGTATCAATATTACATGAATGGAGTGATGCTGAATCATTTCCTTAACACACACTTATTTTCATAACCAAGCGTAGATATGAAAATAATGGAGCAGTCGAAATTTGTGTCCTGCTAGTATGACGCCTCAGACAGGAAGAATGACTACAGAGAGATGAAAAAATGTCACACTGTAACATAACCGATCACCGACAAATTTGCATCTGTAATGTGGTAACCTCCACCATCTACTAAGTCGATTAACGTAAAAACGATATTTGCGTAAAATTACAGACAAATAGAGCACTCCCTTCGCCGTTGATAGTGTATTACGTCGTAACCGGCTGACTTCAGGTCTTGTACTTATCGTCTGTCTGGCGGTCGAGCCCGTGATGGACGTGTGTGTACCTGACGGCGGCCAGATCGCGGATGCCTCATTTATGGAACACTCAGTCTACGATAAGGTGCAGGACTCGAGAATCGGCTAATGTGGACAACGACGTGCTGGTGACAGAGGTAGTCACATTAATGACTGTGACACTAATGACGAGAAGAAGCGATGCAGTGCCGTTGTGGTTTCAGTACTGGAGTATTCATACAATTGGCAAAGATACCACTTTCAAATAAAGGGTTCACTGACCGATATCTGCTAATTGTAGGTTGCAGGGATGAAAACGCTTCCCACGCCCGGGTTCCCGGGTTCGATTCCCGGCGGGGTCAGGGATTTTCTCTGCCTCGTGATTCCTGGGTGTTGTGTGATGTCCTTAGGTTAGTTAGGTTTACGTAGTTCTAAGTTGTAGGAGACTGATGACCATAGTGCTCAGAGCCATTTGATTTGATGAAAAAGGAAACGAAGCACAGACTGATGTGGTGCGCCATGTCAAAGACGGCCACGAGCGACGGCATCCAGCTTGTCAAATGGGCACCGTTCACGCTCGTGATAGAAATATTCTCGTGTGGTGATGGTTTACACGGAACTAAATGGGTCTCCTAACACGATTGCTATCGTATTTCCCAAGCGAATACTTCGGGAACCAGCTGTCCGATCATGGCAACCCATTTCTCAAACATCACTCACTTATCGCATTACTCGTAAAGAAAGTAATGACTGCATCAACTAGCTGTAAGATTAATATCCGTTGCGTTGACCCACGGATGTTATAACTTACCTCTTCGAGGACCTAGACGTTTTAACTGCGGCGTTAAAATACATATATTCGCTATTGGAATTCGTCATAAGTGATCCATCACTATTTGAAAAGAACAGTTTGTACATAACTATAACAATAGATCGAAAAGTGACCTTCATTACGCATTGTTAAAGCTGTCAGTTGCTCAGAGAGAAGTTCAATATGCTACAACAAAAGTTTTTGATCATTTGTCGAATAAGATAAAATGTCTGATAGGTACGGAAGCGAGTTTTAAATCTAATTTAAAATTACTTCTCCTGGACAGCTCCTAGTCCATTGACGAATTAAGGTGATAGCCAGTCAATATGAAATAAAATGAACTAAAATAAATTAAGCGCGTTTGCTTGATTAGGGCTATGCGTTCATTAATGTTAACACTAATCATAGATACATATCCTGCAAATAAACTAACTCGTTCCACATTATTTCGATAAAATGCACTCCTGGAAATGGAAAAAAGAACACATTGACACCGGTGTGTCAGACCCACCATACTTGCTCCGGACACTGCGAGAGGGCTGTACAAGCAATGATCACACGCACGGCACAGCGGACACACCAGGAACCGCGGTGTTGGCCGTCGAATGGCGCTAGCTGCGCAGCATTTGTGCACCGCCGCCGTCAGTGTCAGCCAGTTTGCCGTGGCATACGGAGCTCCATCGCAGTCTTTAACACTGGTAGCATGCCGCGACAGCGTGGACGTGAACCGAATGTGCAGTTGACGGACTTTGAGCGAGGGCGTATAGTGGGCATGCGGAAGGCCGGGTGGACGTACCGCCGTATTGCTCAACACGTGGGGCGTGAGGTCTCCACAGTACATCGATGTTGTCGCCAGTGGTCGGCGGAAGGTGCACGTGCCCGTCGACCTGGGACCGGACCGCAGCGACGCACGGATGCACGCCAAGACCGTAGGATCCTACGCAGTGCCGTAGGGGACCGCATCGCCACTTCCCAGCAAATTAGGGACACTGTTGCTCCTGGGGTATCGGCGAGGACCATTCGCAACCGTCTCCATGAAGCTGGGCTACGGTCCCGCACACCGTTAGGCCGTCTTCCGCTCACGCCCCAACATCGTTCAGCCCGCCTCCAGTGGTGTCGCGACAGGCGTGAATGGAGGGACGAATGGAGACGTGTCGTCTTCAGCGATGAGAGTCGCTTCTGCCTTGGTGCCAATGATGGTCGTATGCGTGTTTGGCGCCGTGCAGGTGAGCGCCACAATCAGGACTGCATACGACCGAGGCACACAGGGCCAACACCCGGCATCATGGTGTGGGGAGTGATCTCCTACACTGGCCGTACACCACTGGTGATCGTCGAGGGGACACTGAATAGTGCACGGTGCATCCAAACCGTCATCGAACCCATCGTTCTACCATTCCTAGACCGGCAAGGGAACTTGCTGTTCCAACAGGACAATGCACGTCCGCATGTATCCCGTGCCACCCAACGTGCTCTAGAAGGTGTAAGTCAACTACCCTGGCCAGCAAGATCTCCGGATCTGTCCCCCATTGAGCATGTTTGGGACTGGATGAAGCGTCGTCTCACGCGGTCTGCACGTCCAGCACGAACGCTGGTCCAACTGAGGCGCCAGGTGGAAATGGCATGGCAAGCCGTTCCACAGGACTACATTCAGCATCTCTACGATCGTCTCCATGGGAGAATAGCAGCCTGCATTGCTGCGAAAGGTGGATATACACTGTACTAGTGCCGACATTGTGCATGATCTGTTGCCTGTGTCTATGTGCCTGTGGTTCTGTCAGTGTGATCATGTGATGTATCTGACCCCAGGAAAGTGTCAATAAAGTTTCCCCTTCCTGGGACAATGAATTCACGGTGTTCTTATTTCAATTTCCAGGAGTGTAGTTGTTCCAGTGATCTATGGAGCATGTAACTAAGTAACTTAGGACATCCCAAGTGCGCCCCACATTTGTAGCTATGCAATGCACTAACTCGACATGGTCAAATAATTTCGGAACGCGTGGGCGGTAACATGTCAAGGCCATGGCGGTGCTTGGGAGATCCCTATGTCCTTTTAACAACCGGTCATTTCTCTGGCTTTAGCGTTCGCTTAATTTTTTCTATATTATGCTAATCTTTTCAACCTCTACGTAACTATTACAACCAATACACTACAATGTGTTTTGCATGCTCTAGTATTTTTCACCCTACATTTCTCCCTCCAGGACTGGGTTAACCAACAATGGGTACGGTATGTTAAGTTACTTTCATAGAGTTCTTCCTTATATTTTCTTATTAGAACTTCTTATTTCGTACTTTACCTTTCTACGCAATTATTTTACATTCTGCAACAGTACAACATTCTAGATTAGTGACACCAAATTTCCAGTGGGCTACGTGTCACTTCCATATAATGCAGTTCTCCAGGCTTATACATTAAGGAACCTCTTCCTCAGTTCAGTACCAATATCTGGTATCAGTAGAGATCTTTATTGAAGAAAGCTTCAGAGAATAAACTGTTTCAGTCAGTTCGTTACTGTTTATTACTTCTAGATTGTCGGTTTCTCGCACTGTCTCCCATCTTCAAACAACAACATAAAAAATCTCATAGAAAAACATTATCATTTTCACTGTCACACGATTATTATTTGAAGGTTGGCGACAGTTCTTGAAACCGTAATCTTGAGATTATATGTACGCTTTGTGATCAAAATTATCTGGACACGTACTGATGACATCTATATGGGGTGTGTCCACCTTTCGCTTTTATGACCACTTGCTGGGATCACTTTCAATGACGTGTCTGAATGCTTGTGAAGGGATGGCAGCCCATTATTCTTCAAGAGCCGAAATTAAAAATGGTAGTGATGTTTGATGCTGGAATCTGGCACCAAGTAAAAGTTCTAACTCATCTCAAATGTGTTCCATTGGGTTCATGTCGAGATTCTGAGTAACGCCAATCCATTTCAGGAAAGCTTCTGATCACAAATCATTGCCTCAGAGATACTGCTTTAATATGGATTTCATTGTCATGCCGAAACAGCGATCGTCTTCGACATTGCCTCAGAGATACTGCTTTAATATGGATTGCATTGTCATGCCGAAACAGTGATCGTCTTCGAGCTATTCCTCTACTGTGGGCAGTATGCAGAGCTATAAAATGTGCTCATAACCTTCCGTATCAGCGTTTTCCTTAGCACAAAAAGGATCCGCACTGCCAAAATAACCCCCATATCTTAACACCACCTCTTGTTTACTGCTGACACTACGCATGACGGCAGGTAATATTCTCCAGCCGTCTGGGCACTCACACTCTTCCATCAGATTACCACAGGATATCAACAATCCACTGTGCACTGACATTGTTCTTTACAACAGCCCAATTGAGCGCCCGTAAGCCCCAACAGACATACACCACAAACACACACACACACACACAACAGCCCAAGCTTGACCACAGAAATGAATAGCTTGTGAGGAGTTGCTGCACCATCGTATCCCATTCCATATAACTCCCTACACGGGCTCATTTTGCCAGCTGGACTGCTGGATGGCTCTGAGCACTATGGGACTTAACATCTAAGGTCATCAGTCCCCTAGAACTTAGAATTACTTGAATCTAACTAACCTAAGGACAGCACACAACACCCAGTCATCACGAGGCAGAGAATATCCCTGACCCCGCCGGGAATCGAACCCGGGAACCCGGACGTGGGAAGCGAGAACGCTACCGCACGACCACGATCTGCGGACGGACTGCTGGAACTCACAAGTGATTCCTTCCGTGGATTTCATGTGACTTGTTTTACAGCCACCCTCAGCAATGCTCGACAGTCCCCCTCCGTCAACACGTGCGGTCTGCCTGGAATCACATCACCAACAGACGAGTTCAGTAACTTCAGAATGTTCGAAGTGTCCTCACGGATTTGTTGCTCAGGTAACATCCAACTAATATTCCATACTGGAAGACACCCATCTTTCTCCTGACAGACACATTCTGCTGTTACAGCTTCTATACCGACACAGTATTCTCGGCCTCGTTTTTAATACTTGTGGGTCTGCCCTTTGGGACGTCTAGTGATCTATTCCACACACTGGAATAGGCGGATAATCAGATAATGTATGCTGAACTCACAGTCTTCAGTTATTCTCTGTGTCCTTCTCATACCCATATCTCGTTGCGCTGTAGTTGTCACTTACATTATATGTCACGACGCAGCTAACTTAATTTAGCACAGCCAACAAGGTTATACCACGAAAATCTGTGGTTATCTCTAGTTTAATTGCTTCTTCTTGCGGTAATCCATACTACTACTGATCTTAAGCCGTTCTCCACCATAGAAAAACTTTTTACGAGAGTTGCCCAGAAGGCAATGCACATCATATTTTTCTCTGCCGAAAACAATGCTAGGAGTGCGGAAAGTTACTTATGTATTATTTAATGTCTCATGAGTAAGCGCGCCAAGTTTGCGTCCCTTTCAACAGGTAACGTAGCTGATGGACAGTTTCAAAATGGCGTCTATAGGTGATGGACATTACAAGCAACGTACCGTCATTGAATTTCTCACTGTAGAGAAAGATACTGTGGGGAACAGTCACAAGCGTTTATGCAAAGTCTATAGATCAGCTGTTGTCTACGGAAGTGCAGTTAGTCACTGGGTAAGGAGGGTGAGGTCATCAGAAGGCGGTTCGGCGGAGCTGCACGATTTGCAGCGGTCGGGGGGACCATCCACGGCTGTCATACCTGACACAGCCTCCTCGGACTTCCACTTGTTTGGGCCAAGAAAGGATAAAAGACGTTTTGAGGACGATGAGGACGTGATTCACACAGTAAGTACTGGCTCCGGCACCGGAACAAGGATTGGTAGCGACAGGGCATACACGCTCTCACCGTGTGCGGGCGGGCATTATTTTGTTGAAATACAAGCCCAGGATGGCTTCCAAACCCAGGATGATTTCCCATGAAGGACATGTCGTAGGAATACCGTAAACCTACCTGTGGGGTCCTGCCCACTCGTCTCGTATAGGATGCCTAGAAGATGCTGCGTTCCCGAAATTCTATACAACAATTCGAACAAATCACACTAATAGTTTTTATTACAATAAAGAAGGTAGACAATACTTAACTTTGTATTACAAGAACGTCTCGCAAACGATGGGCGACAGGCAAACAGTCAGTGTCTTTCTCTACAGACTATGTCCATACAAGCAGTGGATATGGATCACTAATAACTGCTATCGTAGTGCTCTTCTATTGCCGGTCTAGTACTGTGCGGCCGAGGCTGGCAGGAGCGGCACTTATCTTCTCGTCTTGTAGAAGCCGCTCCCGTCGTGGTGCGGTCCTAGTCAGTGGGCTATTGGCTGACGCCGTCTCACAGCCTTCTCTGCTCTTGTGTTCTGCATCTTCGTGCCGGCGCTTGTCGATATGCCGGAGCATTACCACCGTGCTGTAAGGATGCCGCGGAAGACAACCAAAGAGGTCCTGCTATGAACAGACCAGTCACTCCTTGTTGTCGGACTGTATGGCGGGCGACAGCCAGGTTGGTATTCCACCACTGTCAGGGGTTTCTTCAGAAACGTCTTCGGCCTGTAATACAATCAACTGGAGGAGAATAATCTTCAGTGACGAGTCTGGCTTCCAATTGTGCTCTCACGACCCACAAAGTCG
Organism: Schistocerca americana; assembly: GCF_021461395.2. Classification (NCBI taxonomy): domain Eukaryota; kingdom Metazoa; phylum Arthropoda; class Insecta; order Orthoptera; family Acrididae; genus Schistocerca; species Schistocerca americana. Next base: position 563,970,761 of record NC_060124.1, read on the forward strand.
TTTCTGGAGACGCCATGGGCAGCGGTGGGGTACCAAGTGGACTATCGCCCTCCATTCTACACACCAAACAGAATTAATCTCTGAGCGCCATTAATTTTCATAGCAGAACCTCATTGGTTAGTTATCCGTGGCACCCTTGCAGCGCAGCGATACGTCAACAGTATTCTCCGCCCCGATTTGCTGTTCTGAGCATTTCAGCAAGATAATGCTCCCCCCCCCCCCCCCTCCGCACACGGACAGAGTTTCTGTTACTTGTCTTGGTGCGTGTCAAAGCCTACCTTGGCCGGAGAGATCCCCCATTGAGGATGTTTGAAGCTAATAGGCAGGGCCCTCCAACCATCTCGTGGTTTTGACCATCTAACGCGCCTGTTGGACACAGTTTGACACAATATGCCGCAGGTGGAAGAGATCCAACAACTTTTTTAACCAATGCCAAGCCGAGTAACTGCTTTCATTAGGCCCAGAGGTGGATCAACGCGTTGTTGACTTATTGAATTGATCAATTTGTGAAGCTCCTTCTCTTGAAAAAAAAACATCAAATTCTTCTGAAATTTTAATCATTTGTTTGTCTGTACATGTACGTCATATCCACCGACTTCGGTCCCATTCGGATAAATCCCTTGTGGTTAGTCTTTCTTTGGCTTCTTTGTCTTAGAGTCTATTTACAACGTGAATAAGCTGGACGTAAGAACTCAGTAATACCGATTTTATTTCTTAACGATAATTTACTGCAGAAACCGCAACAGCCGTTTTGTAAAGGAATCGAAAGTTACTATCAATGAAAACACGTAAGGATGCTGTTGCAGAAAACGTATTCTTGGAGTCTCCACGAATATTTCAGAATCAGATTCAGACATGTTACGACGAAGTAAAGGTGATGCAGAACACTCAGCTGTAACTGAACTAGTATTTGATTTGGTACTACATCAAAGTTTTGTAATGAAAGTGCATAAGGGTTATCAAAGAAATTCCTGACTGTCTTAAGTATTTATTAGCAGGGGACTGCAGTACCTGATGTTGGTTGCAGAATTATCAGAAGTTATGGAAGTGACCTCTGAGGTTCCCCATGGAACTTTTGCTGTTCATGTTGCAAATTAATAACTTTTTATATAGAATTGGAAAATGGAAATGAGCGTTTGGCGTCAGTGGCCGGGAGGCCCCTCGCGGGGCAGGTCCGGCCGCCATATCGCAGGTCTTATTACATTCGGCGCCACATTGGGCGACCTGCACGCCGGATGGGGATGAAATGATGATGAACACAACACAACACCCAGTCCCTGAGCGGAGAAAATCTCCGACCCAGCCGGGAATCGAACCCGGGCCCAGAGGACGGCAATCCGTCACGCTGACCACTCAGCTACTGGGGCGGACAATATAGAATTATAACTAAGATATTCAAAGAGCAGTACAAATTTTCAAATAGAAGGCGATTAAGTTTGTAAGTAGTGCAAAGATTGGAAATTTCCTTTAAATGTTCCGAAACGTGAAATTCTGTTCTCTACAAACTACGGGTACAGTACGAATGAGTCCCTACTGGAATCAATAAGAACATACCAATACCTTGATGTAACTCTTTCTCGAATATGAAATTGAATGATGTCTTAGAGTCAGTCGCAGGTAAGACAGGTGGCACACTTGGGTTCCGTTGCAGAATACTGGGAAAATGCGTTCAATATACAAATGGCATAGCTTGCAAAACAGTCGTGCTAATCAACCTCAAATACGTCTTAGGTTTTTGTGGTTCGTAGAGCATTGGAATAATGGGGGATATTGAAAGTACACTATCAAAAGAAGCACTGATAGGAACAGGTTTTGCCGGCCGATGTGGCCGAGAGGTTCTAGGCGCTCCAGTCTGGAACCGCGCTACCGCTACGGTCGCAGGTTCGAACCCTGCCTCGGGCATGGATGTGTGTGATGTCCTTAGGTTATTTAGGTTTAAGTAGTTCTACGTTCTAGGGGACTGATGAACTCAGATGTTTAGTCCCATAGTGCTCAGAGCAATTTGAACCATTTGAGCAACAGGTTTGTTTAAATCATCGGCGTTTCCAAAATAATGACAAATCTGAATCAGCAGAGACCTGACGATTTACGGAGTTGTAACAAAAACATTAAACAGAAGTATCTAACAATATACTGCAGTCAAGTAAATATCGTCCCTGTACGGACAAGATTAAATTAATTACAGCACGCAACGTCTCTCTTCGTTCTGTATGTGAATGGTACACATAGATACATAAATACTTGGTAAAACACGTAGTAGCCATTGCCATGCTCTTGGGAGTGTTTACAGCTTACGGATGTACATTTACAACCTTGAAATTTGCTGGGAACGCTTTGAGTTTTGTTACGTTCTTCTCCAGAGTACAGTCACTCATGGATCAATAGTTGCACCGGTTTATTGGCGGATAAGATCCCTTTGCGTCACGCTACGGTCGACTTGTTAGGTTGACAGGAGCAACTGTGAGTTGGTTGATGTAGTAGAAGGACAGGGAATGGCTAGATAAGTGGCTTAAGACTGGGAGTACAACCGGCTTTTGCAGGCCGCAGATAGTTTGTGGAATTTTCAAGTCGCTAAATCTGTTTACAACATGAGGGGAAAGTGGATCTTAGCTAGGTTTAACATGGACTTTGTCTGCTGGAGTTCCGTACGCCATATCACCCCCTAAGCCACATCTGTAGCAGAGCCTGACGACGAAGCAGTGACACTCGATGCGGAGGGTTCTGGTTCGGATAAATTAGTAGATAAATCCATTTCTAGTGCCTGACTTAGAAGGGACAGAAAGGCACTGCTTACATTTTCTAATCAACTTTAAGTGCCTTCTTCTGGTTCTCGCTCTAAATTTCCTTCAAAGGTATTTCACCATTGCAATCGGGAACTATTCCAAATACCCCGCTATATCAAGTGGCACTGTGGATTATTTACTCATTACAGCCTTCAGCTAATGCATCCTTATTCCTTCTGCGAGTTTACTAAGTTAATTTGCCTTTGTCGCAATATGTCGACATCTAGCATTTTGTAATATCTTAGGATCCAGCAAAGAACTTCCGTGGTCTGCCCACAGCATTAATTCACCTGACCTTGGGCAACAAGATTTGCGTATTGTCAGAAGTGAGTTCATTTTCGGAGTATCCAGCAAACACAGTTCTGCTGTGGCACGGGTAAACAGATGCTTCACAGCGTGCGAGTGAAATGGCACTGCAACTGGAACCGTACTCCAAAACTGAAGGGCTAAGGACAGTAGGATCGGTATGGGCAAATCATCTACATTTCGCACAGATTGGTTAAAAGCTTTTTATAGCCAACATCGAATAAACACTTAGGTATTTTCGACAACCGGCTTCGACAAACGTAATTGTCGTCTCTGATCTTCAAACATTCGTGTTACACAGTGTGCTCATTATGAGTTGGAACCTCCTGTCAAGTCATCATATTTCTGGATAAAATGCAGTACATTATGCAAAGGTTTGTCATAAATAAAACTTCTTATTTCTAGCAAACCTTTGGATAATATTCCAAATTGTGTTCACTAATATGACAATTTGGCACGGGATTCCAGCTCACAATGAACACGTTTTGTGACATACATTTTCGAAGAACAGAAAATGACTGCAAAGCCTTCCGAAACAGGTTGTCGAAAGTAAGTATGTATTTACCGATCTTGAGTACAGAAAAATTTTTACCGAGTAAAATTAATCGTTTCTCCTCTTTCCTCAGCGTGAGATATTTCAGTCACCCTGATTCAACATGAAATTCTGGTGTTATAGGAACTAAATGCAATGTTACTTACAAATTTAGTGAAACAATTTTAGCAGTTTTACCAAGGTCACATAGACATCGGTGATGCTGTTGGGGAAGGAAGGCCACCGACAACCACCACAGGCAGCTCTGTTCAGGCAAACGAGGAACAACAGTTGGGAATAAGAGATCTTCCAATGATTAAAAATTCACACAGCGATTCTCGAATGGCTCCTTCATTCTGTGCGGGTTTCTACCGCTGATAGCTATCATGTTCCAGCCGTTGTTTTCAGAGACCTGTTTACTACACTGAAAAACAGTGTCAATATCTGTGTCGCTTTGAAATGTAGTGCAGTGTTCAGTAAAAGTTACTTAGCCCAGCAACATAATGTGTGACTCACTTTTTGAACCCTCATACAACACTATTATACTGGACAAACTCTCCGATTGCAAATTTTACTTTCCTGGCAGACCGAAAGCTTAGATTTCGTTAGTAAATCCACTCTAGCGTAATTCTAATTATTTCTTTATTTGATTTTCTATAGTCAATTGTCTTTAATATTTGAACTGGTTGAATGGATTTCTAGATTTTATCGTTTTTCATTTTTATTTATGATTTGTCCGTTATCCATTATCTGTATATTAGTTTAACTGATTTTCATATGAATTATCTAAATAGTGTCATAAGGTACTTCTTTGTGCTGTTCTTAATCTGTAAAAGTGGAAAATATTACACTTTCATCTCCACTTGTCACATTAAACGTATTCTTTCTTCGTTTTCTCGGTTTGAGACCGTGTAATCCTTACAGTCTAAGGCTCTCTTACGTTTTCTGCAGTAATTCACCTTTACTCTATTCGGACAAAGATAAATGTGCATAATGTAGGAGTAGTAAATAAGATCCTTGACTGTGTTCAGTCTCATCTGTGGCTGACTTATTAGTCAGTCTGTTGTGCAGTGCTGAGACATTCTTATTTGAGACACGGTAATGTGCGCTTGGGTTTCTCAAAGAGTGAGATCTGCTTTCTGTGAATCTGGAAGAAGCTTTCTAGAGTTATTTATTACGAAGAGGATAATTGACGTATAACTTTTCCTTATATATGTTATCAACAGCGAAGATTTTGGAGGAATTTTACGGTGTGTTAGGGGTTTCTTTGTAATTAGAAAATTCTGTAATTGTTAATAATTGCTTATGCTGTGCAGTCTTTTTGTCAGTAATGCGGTTTGAGTTCTCAAAGACAATTATCTTTAAAGTAAAACCTACTTCAGTGGTTCATATTAAGGTTTCGAATTTTTATCATCTGTGCGTTGCACCTTGCGCTACACGAAGCAACAGATTGCTTCTGACAAAAATAATTTAAAACAGATTATTTATCTTTAGCTGCTGAATCTGCTGCTTTGTTTTTGCTTTCAAGAACATCACTACTCCATACACAAAAACTCCATGCTGTGCAAGAGGTAAGCCACTTTTATTTCAGGGTAGATCTCGCGTTACGTTCTTGATCAAACACTGTGTACTCCGGATTGTCAGGGGTCGGGCTAGTAAGTGCACTAATTTTCAGTCAACAGTGCTGATGATTTCAAAGAGTTAATTTCTTCCAAGGAAAGCATTAATTAATTTATTTCTTTGGTCTAACATTCCACTTCACTTTATGCTCCGTTCATAATGTGCTTCGGTACTGATTTTTAGTTGTATAGTGTTCGCTGAGTGAAACGTGGAACTTAGGGAAAGCAGAAAAGGTGTAGACGGGGCCTAATCATTTGCCGTTGGTTTCACAGAGAACATATACCTTTTATTAAAAAAACAAAAACAAAAAGTACTCTCTACCATTTTAAAGATTTTACTGCACTAACGGGTGAAAACTTTACTAGAAGAATTGCAAGTTATTGTCGGCAGAAAGCCACAAGGAATGTTACAAACAATTAACGGCTGAAGGCCAGCAGGAACTTCAGAATACACAACGGCTGAAGACCTGAATTACAAGTGAGGAAACAGTTACACATTAACAAATGCTAAGATGTGTTGTTTGAGGCTTTCCCGGCGCTGCATCTGCTTGATAGGTTCCCGGGAATTACACCGGATCATATTCTTAAATCCGCACAATATTTCAGCGAGACAACTGCCCGCCATCATCAGGTGCTACTGCCGCGTCGCTGAGAAGCTCGCCAATATATATGTTAGCTTTCCAGCGGGGGCATAAAGTCATCGAAGACAATCGAAGACGGCGTCGTATACCAGACCACTCTGCTGGAGAAACGGGTCGCGGTCTGCAGAAGCGCGCCGCGGCGCGGGAAAATGCGGGCGGGAGCGACGGACGCCGTTCGCCCGCACGAGGTGCCGGCGCGCGATTTAAGCATCAGCGTTGAAGTTTCCCATCTGCGTTCACTCGGTGCAGTTGCTAATCTGCAGCTGACGATTCCTTAGTGCCGCCGAGGCTGGCTCCAAGGCTTAGCTCAGGTGAAACCACGTGTCTCTGTTTATTACGTATCTGCTTATACGTGTTTCGACCGCCTCTTTGATGATGGATTCCCAGTATGTAGAAGCATACGAGAGGATCTTGATTTCTTCATAGTTCATGCCGTGTCCCGTGTCAAGGCAGTGTTCAGCAACCGCTGATTTCTCTGGCTGACGCAACCTCGTGAGACGTTTATGTTCGTCGCATCTGTCTTTAACCGTACGACACGTCTGGCCAATATAAGACTTCGCACAGTGGCAGGGGATTTCATATATTCCTGGTGCCCTCAGGCCGAGGTTGTCTTTAACAGAGCTGGGACTCCATCATCAAAGAGGCGGTCGAAGTACGTATAAGCAGAGACATAATAAACAGACACGAGGTTTCACCTGAGCAAAGCCTGGGAGCCAGCCTCGGCGGCACTAACGAATCGTCAGCTGCAGATTAGCAACTGCACCGAGTCCACGCAGATGGGAAACTGCAACGCAGATGCTTAAATCGCCCGCCAGCAACTCACGCGGTCGAACGGCGTCCGTCGCACCCGGCTGCATTTTCCCGCGCCGCGGCGCGCTTCTGCAGACCGCGACCCGTTCCTCCAGCAGAGTGGTCTGGTATACGAGGCCGTCTTCGATTGTCTTCGATGACGTTATGCCCCCACTGGCGCATGCACTGTTCTAGAAAGCCAACATATATATTGGCGAGCTTCTCAGCGACGCGGCAGTAGCACCTGATGATGGCGGGCAGTTGTCTCACTGAAATATCGTGCGGTTTTAAGAATATTATCCGGCGTAATTCCCAGGAACCTATGAATCGAATACTAAGATATTTTCTTCATAACAATCAAGACGGTAAGAAGCTATGGTAACGGCTGAGGGCCTCACTAAAACAGGATTGAAAATTATTTGTCACCTGAAGGCCACAAGCAAAGTTACAAACAATTAACTGCTCAAGGCCGGAATCACAAGTGGGGAAAACAATAGCATTTTAAAACAATAGAGTAAATTTTAAGCAATTATGACAACTTGTCCAAATAAGATGGAGTGATCCCTGGATCGACCTGAGGGAGGTGAATACAGCTATGTAAGCAGTGAGACACGCAGCCAAGAGTTGTACTCGCGTAACAGGATGGCAACTCACACTAGGGGTAACTTAGTGTCGACCGACCGACTAACCAATCCGTCTAACGGCCCATCACCGGTACAACGCTGGAATATTTTTAGGCAAGGGTGAAGAGACGGCCAGCACCACGTCTTCAGAACCACACCCAAGGTGGGAGGAAACACTAGAACCAAGGTAGACCTCCCAAAAACGTATGCACAGTCAATTCAAGAGGCTGTCGAACTACACTCCGCGCCAGACAGCATCAACACGACGAGGAAATGTGCACTGCCAGAAAGGTACGCCAACCTCCAGGGCCGGTAACTGGAGCTTTAGCAGCCACAAGGCAGAAAATACCGCTGGTTGCACTTCACTAATAAGAATAATACTATATCTAAATTAACATCAAACAGCAGAAGGCAGCTAATAGCTTCCGACAACCTGACAGACTCCACTTGTTGCAGGAGGTCTCATCGACCCAGGGAGCAGCAACACGCAAATAACAGCAAGATTTCAAACAGTGGAGGTTACAGTACTGGTCACGGTTCACTCAACTTCAAACGTCCTGGGTTCGGTCGTCGGCTGCAGTCCCTCGGTCCGACATTGCCTGCACGCCACCAGCGGTCCCGGCCTGCTCCCGCAATGAGGACCTCCCCACTGCTCCGTCTGAAGCCGAAGTGCCTTGCACACACGACGACCCGGAATCCTAGCCGTGGCACCAAAGACAGTACCACAGAACTGGCTATCGATAACCACTGCTGCTGCCACTCGCGGACAAACAATACTAGCAACTCAGTGGCACAATTAACACAAGAAGGAATCGAGACGCCACTACCGCTATCACATGACGTCAAGTTAAGAACGGCAAGAACGCGAGCCGCACACGGCTCAGAGCACACAATTAGTTTCTTTTGGCAGTCAATTTGACTCTTTTTGTTTCATATTTTGCATTTCACAAAGTTTAAAGTTATATTTCAAGACACCGTTCACATGCACAACCAACAGTCATTTATGCTCTGCAGTTAAATACGTTATCTAAAATACATGTTACATCAGGAGAAAATTTTCCAAGTCAATGTATTCATTTTTGTCTTGTGCAGACCATATTTTATAGAAAGTTGATACATGTCGACCTTCTCGCCTAGGATAGTCCTCTGGGTTTCTTTGATTACATAGATTGCAACATAGCGTCTCAAAAACAAATCAGCGTTATCGCGTATGTACTGATATTTGTATTTTCTCTGTGGGCTATTGTAAGGTCTCTGTCATATCTGTGTGCCATTTTGCCTGAAAAAAATTTTTTGTCCTTTTGCAAAAGTGTTGAGTGCGAAGACCTATGTTGCGTAGGAGAATAATAGTTCAAACTGTGTGAACTGTTCAGTCTTAAACAGATTTTTCGTAGAACTTCAGTTGCGTAAAAAGTTATTCTGGTGTCACCGCCAGACACCACACTTGCTAGGTGGTAGCTTAAATCGGCCGCGGTCCATTTAGTACATGTCGGACCCGCGTGTCGCCACTGTGTGATCGCAGACCGAGCGCCACCACAAGGCAGGTCTCGAGATACGATATAGCACTCGCCACAGTTGTACGACGACTTTGCTAGCGACTATACTGACGAAGCCTTTCTCTCATTTGCCGAGAGGCAGTTAGAATAGCCTTCAGCTAAGTCCATGGCTACGACCTAGCAAGGCGCCATTAACCGTATCTGAAGATAGTCTTATTTGTATTATCAAGAGCGATATACCACAAGGATGTAATAAAGATAAGTATTCGAGGAGCTGCTTTTCTTATAAACATTCACTACTTATCCTGTTCCAGAATTCACACCCGTCTGCGTTAGATTTAGGCCTCCTCTATCTACAAGGTGTTGGCACATTTACCAACACATCAGTTATTACATTTTATTATTTAACTAGAAATAGAAAATTTCGTGCTATGAGATCGCAAACCACGTCACGAAGTAATGACGCAATTATTAATGAAACAGATGAAGCGCAACAGTAGTTACACATAAATAAATCATTTGAGGTTTAAGAGAGTGGAAATAACTGTCCAACACTTATCACTTCTTTATTAGGGAATACAGCAGAGCAGATTTTCTATACGTAATTTCAGAAGACGAATAGGCAGGTGACAAGTCGCCTCACCTCTGCTACATTTCGCCACAACCACTTACAGAGACGGTCTCTTAGCGTTTTGCTTCCATTTGTTTTAATCGGACAGTACAAAAGACAAGATCAATTACTACTAACAATACACATTCACTCGTTGGAAATCAAGTAAACTTGGAAGCGGAAGTTCATAATTCAGCTTAGAATTGCTCCTAAAGAAGAATAAGGCACTTGAACAATTTCAGAACATAGACAAAACACTGGAACAAAACGCAGGACAATTTCAGAAAATAGACAAAGCACTTGAACAAAACGCAGAACAAAATGCAAAATCACAAGAAGACATACTTAAAGATATCATGAGGCTCGAGAAAAAAAAAAAGCAGATAAACCTTTCTGCAGAAATTCGGCAAGGGATTAGAAATGACTTGGAACCTATTATTACGAAGCTTGAGGCCGGTCTACGCAGCGTCGAAACTGGACAAAATAATTCACAAACCACACAACAGAACGACAAAGAAGAGGTTCTCGCAGAAATAAATACGACTGTAGGGATCGCAGTAGTCTCGTAAATCATAGAACATCGGGATCACCTTAAATTCACTGTTGAAACAGTTAGTAAACAGGTTGACGCATTAAAACTGAACTGTGACCAAGAAAAGGCACTACTTTGTACATTAACAAACAACGTCGAAGATCTGCCAACGAAGATGGCAAATTTTTCTACTAATATCGCAATAGTTCTGATGTCACATATCCTCTCCCACAACAGTATATCAGGCCCATAAGAATCTTAAGGAAAGTCAGATTAAAGTCAGTCAACAACAGATAAAGGCATAAACAACGTGCCACAACAGTTGACGCGGGCCGAACGCAAAGTAAATAGTAATGACGATACTAATGAGTTTAAGTGTTACATTCGCAGCCACAATCTGAAGCTTGTGTTGAAACTAACAATTTGTTGCGTCCTTGTGACTTTCTCAGGGAACAATGTTTTTCGACAATATATAATACTGAGCAGCCGGTCAGGCGCTATAGAGAACGTCCTAGCTCTCACCAAAGCAGTAATTTAGATTACAAGCACTTTCTCACTGTTCGTAAATTAAACATTTTTCGGAATTTTGGCAATAATATTCACTCCCAAGTGTCAGGAAGCCGTTTCTGAAAGTATTTGTATGGAGTGTAGCCTTGTATGGAAGTGAAACGTGGACGATAAATAGTTTAGACAAGAAGAGAAAGCAAGCTTTCGAAATGTGGTGCTACAGAAGAATGCGGGAGATTAGATGGGTAGATCACTTAACTAATGAGGAGGTATTGAACAGAATTGGGGAGAAGAGCAGTTTCTGGCACAACTTGACACAAAGAACGGACCGGTTCGTAGGAAATGTTCTGAGGTATCAGGGGATCACAAATTTAGCATTGGAGGGGTGCGTGGTGGGTAAAAACCGTAGAGGGAGACCAAGAGATGGATACACTAAGCAGATTCAGAAGAATGTAGGGTGCAGTAAGTACTGGGAAATGAAGTTTGCACATGATAGAGTAGCATGGAGAGCTGCATCAAACCAGTCTCAGGACTGAAGGCCACAACAACAACAACAAGCCTGGTTAGATCAATTTTTGTTTTGACTTCCACAAAACTGGCCTTGAGGGCATAAGCTGGAAATTATCTTGTAGCGATCCAGGTGTGAGAATGCGGTCTGTAATTAGAGATTGTCAAAGTGTATCCGATTTTTATCACAGTTTCTAGTCTGCGTGTTGGTCGCAAGCTAATCAGGATCGAATAAAGCGTAGTGCAATAATGATGAAAAATTTTCATCAATCCGAGTTTTCTAACAGAGTCTAATTTTTTAAAGAGATGTTACATAGGTACCAATATCTCACAAACCCCCAAAATCCGCCTGTGTTGATAGGCGTTTGCTCAACGAAATTGTCTTCACATTTACGTCACGTACTATTGGCATGAAGATGCAAGGATGGCATTGATGCTTGTTACAAGAACTGAAACTAGGCTCGGACAACCGTATCACTTGAAAATATTACAACAAACTTCGCTGCTCGCGATATTCATTTACACTGTATGATCATAAAAATGAACGCCCTTGCAAAACTAATTATCATCGTAGAAATATTGGAACACGGGAGGCAATACTGGCCTTAAGACTTATCTTAGAAGGAAGATTAAGGAAAGGCAAACCTACGTTTCTAGCATTTGTACACTTAGAGAAAGCTTTTGGCAATGTTGACTGGAATACTCTCTTTCAAATTCTAGAGGTGTCAGGGGTAAAATAAGGGAGCGAAAGGCTATTTACAATTTGTACAGAAACCAGATGGTAGTTATAAGCATCGAGGGGAACGAAAGGGAAGCAGTGGCTGGGAAGGGAGTGAGACAGGGTTGTAGCCTCTCTCCGATGTTACTCAATCTTTACATTGAGGAAGCTGTAAAGGAGACAAAAGAAAAATTCCGAGTAGGTATTAAGATCCATGGAGAAGAAATAAAAACGTTGATGTTCGCCGATGACATTGTAATTCTGTCAGAGACAGCAAAGGACTTGGAAGATCAATTGAAAGGAATGGACAGTGTCTTGAAAGGAGAATATAAGATGAACATCAACAAAAGGAAAACGAGGATAATGGAATGTAGTCGAATTAAGTCGGATGATACTGAGGGAATTAGATTAGGAAAAGAGACACTTAGAGTAGTAAAAGAGTTTTGCTATTTGGGGAGCAAAATAACTGATGATGGTCGAAGTTGAGAAGACATAAAATGTAGACTGGCAATGGAAAGGAAAGCGTTTCTGAAGAAGAGAAATTTGTTAACATCGAGTATAGATTTAAGTGTCAGGAAGTCGTTTCTGAAAGTATACGTATGGAGTGTATCCATGTAAGGAAGTGAAACATGGACGATAAATAGATTGGACATGAAGAGAATAGAAGCTTTCGAAATGTGGTGCTACAGAAGAATGATGAAGATTAGATGGGTACATCGCATAATTAATGAATAGGTATTCAATAGAATTGGGGAGAAGAGGAGTTTGTGGCACAACTTGACAAGAAGAAGGGACCGGTTGGTAGGACATGTTCTGAGGCATCAAGGGATCACAAATTTAGCATTGGGGGGCAGCGTGGAGGGTAAAAATCGTAGAGGGAGACCAAGAGATGAATACACTAAGCAGATTCAGATGGATGTAGGTTGCAGTAAGTACTGGGAGATGAAGAAGCTTGCTCAGGATAGAGTAGCATGGAGAGCTGCATCAAACCAATATCAGGACTGAAGGCCACAACAACAACAACAACAGTTAGTAACCGTCTCTGTATGAATATTTGATCTTCTGTTGATTTCGCCTGAATGTATTCTAAGGTAAAGGTATTCTCTGAACAAAGTCAGAAGTTGTAGAATGTCGAAGTTTTAAATTTCACGTTTCAGAAAAATGGTAAAAGAAAGGAGAAAACACATAATGAATTCATAATATTTATGTTTTTAAAAGCATAATGTTCGAAGAAATATCTGTAACTAGTGGTAAAAGAGCAATGGTGCACCACAAAAATAAGTTCAAACATGGTGAACAGTGTGAAAGAAAAAGTTTGGAATATAAAAATATGCTTATGTTTCCGAAATGAAGTGGTAGTGCGATAAGAGGAAACGCAGATGCCAGGAAACGAAGAAATTACTTAGTCACATAAGAAACGCAACGTGAATTGTTTGATAAACTAAAAATAACACATTTCAAAACAAAACTGTATCGTTCTAGAACCCACTGAAGACGTCTATAGTAAAAAAGGGCGAAACGCGTCTGGTAGAAAGAAATTACAGTTGTAGTAAGAAAACTCGATTTTATTTACAAAACAAAAAAATATACTTGGATCGCTATCAACGGACTTAGATAGTCTGCGTTTACATACTATAAGAAGCAAATCACAACACACTTTTCGTCTATGTTTTGTTTACAAATTATTTAACAGGCGGTGGTGCGGCAAATGAATCCATATCATACCTATTTTTCCATCGCGTACGTGTTTGTCACAAAGTGATTTCGTTGTCGTATGAATTAACGTTCTGGTGTAATTCACCTCCAAACAAGAAAGTTCTCATTGCCCAAAAACGTGCTGTAAGGGCAAGATGTGTGCTCACCCACTATCACCTGCTTCAGGGGTTATGTACCTTGACTATTGCTTCACCATATTTATTCTCTCTGACGTTTGCTGTAAATAATTCACTTCAATTTAAAATTCACAATGATGTACATAATTACAGTACTAGAAAAAATTTACATCATTATTCCACATCGAATTTGTCCACAGCACAAAAAGGCGTTGCATAATGCTTTCACCATAACATGTCTGCCAGGCAGTAAAATTAAATTTGAAACCATACTAAAAGTTTCTCCTTGGCAACTCCTTCTATACCTTAAAAAAATTCTGTTTATATAATATGTAAAAGATGGTGGGCAGGATTTGCTAACTAACAACAGTATGTTAAAAAAATATACATAATCAGCATATAGTCATATTTAATTATGAATATACAATGAATCGTACAACATCATTATTCTCGATCGTACAAATTATACATTTAACATAGAAAGATACGACTAGATAGATGATAAAACACATGTCAGGGAAATGAGCAGTAATTTAACTTTTCATTACGAACAAGAATTTTATTGAGGATATTACTACGATAAATTGTCTTTTCTACGTGTCGTCGCAATAAAGAACAATTCTGTGCCACTATATTGGTACTCTAGCGGCCCTACTACCGTCTTTCCATCACTTTGATGTTTTCATGAAAGCACTAATTTGGTTTTCCACTGACGTCACCCACATTTGCAGGAAAAAGTTGAAAGAGTGTAGAAATGTAAATACTAACATTTTATACCTTTACAGTATGTTATCAACAACAGTTATTTGAATGCGAGCCCTCTTACTTAACTAAGAACTTAGTAACAACCTTTCTGAATCGTAGAAGTCAAGTCCCATAGTGCTCAGAGCCATTTAAACCATCTTGCGGAAAGAGACGAAGAGCCATCGAAATTTCAGCTTCATGTCATAACTAACTGAAAAAGTATGTAACATAAAAATATATCACAAAAGCTGCCAGTAAAAACGCATTTTAAATATTTTATGTTAACTGAAAAGAAAATTATGTGTGATACAGCTTTTTTGTCATTATATTAGAATTCGGAACACTGAAAAGCAGAGTAAATCTCTTTTAGTCTCGTTTTTCCGTCGTATACGTGTGTAACAATGAAGACGAGTGCATTGAACTTCTCAGACTTGTTTCGGATGGTTGTTACTTCCTAGATAGCTCACTAAGGACACAGGCATACGTTTGGCATTGATGACTATCGCCAATTATCTGTATTCTTTGTTGTTTTCAAATAACATCAGGCCTCTATAGGCAAGGGCATCAGCTGCGGAGTTTAAGGTTCTGGGTTCGATTCCCAGTACAGCTCAGTTTTCATCAGCCACACATCGCTGCAGAATACTCTGAAAACAATCCCATGGACTGTTATTGAGAATATCTCCATGATAACCTGGTAGTGCTCGTCCTGCAAGATATTCTGGGGAACTTCTGTGAGATTTGGAAAGTAGAAGAAGAGGTACTGTCGGAAATAGGACTGTGATGGTGGTCATCTCAAATGTTTGGATAGATCAGCCGGTAAGAGCATTCCCCGCCCACGGTAAGGTTCCCGGTGCAGTAGCCATCTACTCAGTGGAACTGTTCGGGATGTAACGGGTATAAGTGAAGAGATTTCTGTTGTTTACTGAGTACGCTATACTTAACAACATTACATCAGTATTGACGTTATCTGCAGACGAATAATTACGGTCATGTCTTTACGTTGGTTAGTACATCCAAGTACATGTGGCAAGAGCAAGCTATTAAAGATTATTTTCTCCTGGGCGGCTGGTCAGGTGTTAAAAGTTTGGACGTGTGAACTGCAAAATTCTTAGTCTATGCAGACCGGTGCAGTATTGCTAACCTTTGAGAAAGTATCAGGAAGTAAATTATGTGACCTGATTGTGGAAAGATTGTTGGACACAGAAAAAATAGCCAACAGACTTATGTGTGTACATATTAAATACATAAACAAATAACTGCCTTTACATCCGCTACCCTCAGAATACTTGCTGTTACACGCGGCGACGCCGCGCACAGTGTGACAGTTATTGAACTATATGAAAAAAAACGTAAATTAATTACAAGCTGTGGCGTGCACACACTTTATTGAACGTGTAAACGTCACTAAAGATATTCGGATTTAGGTTACGACATGTTCGATATGCCTGCCATCATTGACCTTGATGTGGCGCAGATGAATAGCGAAATTCTGCATGACCCGCTGAAGTGTCGGAATATCGATGAACTCGATGATCTCTTGACTGGCTGTTTTCAACTCATTAACGGGTTTTGGGTTATTGCTGTTCACCTTGTTTTTACTATAGGTCGCGCAGGGTAGACGCGCAACTTGAGGCGCCTTGTCACGGTTCGCGCGGCTACCTTCGTCAGAAGTTCGAGTCCTCTCTCGGGCTTGGGTGTGTGTGTTGTCCTTACCGTAAGTTAAGTTAGATTAAGTAGTGTGCAAGACTAGGGACCGATGACCTCAGCAGCTTGTTCAAATAAGATCTACCACAAATTTCAAATTTCCAATTTCCTTTGCTATAGCCCCACAAAAAGGAGTCATCCGGAGAATATGGCGGCTAATCGAGGCCCATCGCAATGGCCTCTGGGTACCCAGAGCCAGTAGGCGGTCCCGCAAGTGGCCCTTCAGGACATCAAACACTCTCCTGCTTCGACGGGGGTCGAGCTCTATCTAGCATGAACCACATCTAGTCATAATCAGGGTCACTTTAGATGTTGGGGATGAAAACATCTTTCAAAAAATTCGATAGTCACTGTGTCATCAAGGAATTTTACACCGATTATTCCGTGTCTCCTACCCCCATTAACCATGGACCTTGCCGTGCCTCCGCGATACAGATGGCCGTACCGTAGGTGCACCCACAACGGAGGGGCATCTGTTGAGAGGCCAGACAAACGTGTGGTTCCTGAAGAGGGGCAGCAGTCTGGATGATTGAATGATCTGGCCTTGCAACACTAACCAAAACGGCCTTGCTGTGCTGGTACTGCGAACGGCTGAAGCAAGGGAAAACTACAGCCGTATTTTTTCCCGAGGGCACGCAGCTTTGCTGTATGGTTAAATGATGATGGCGTCCTCTTGGGTAAAATATTCCGGAGGTAAAATAGTCCCCCATTCGGATCTCCGGGCGGGGACTACTCAAGAAGACGTCGTTATCAGGAGAAAGAAAACTGGTATTCAACGGATCGGAGCGTGGAATGTCAGATCTCTTAATCGAGCAGGTAGGTTAGAAAATTTAAAAAGGGAAATGGATAGGTTAAAGTTAGATATAGTTGGAATTACTGAAGTTCGGCGGCAGGAGGAACAAGACTTCTGATCAGGTGAATAAAGGATTATAAATACAAAATCAAATAGGGGTAATGCAGGATTAGGTTTAATAATGAATAAAAAAATAGTAGTGCGGGTAAGCTACTACCAACACCATAGAGAACGCATTATTCTGGCCAAGGTAGACACGAAGCCCATGCCTACAGCAGTAGTACAAGTTTATATGCCGACTAGCTCTGCAGATGATGAAAAAATTAATGAAATGTATGATGAGATAAATGAAATTATTCAGGTAGTGAAGGGAGACGAAAATTTAATAGTCATGGGTGACTGGAATTCGAGAGTAGTAAAAGGGAGAGATGGAAACATAGTGGGTGAATATGGATTGGGGGAGAGAAATGAAAGAGCAAGCCGCTTGGTACAATTTTGCACAGTGCATAACTTAATCATAGCTAACACTTGGTTCAAGAATCATAAAAGAAGGTTGTATACATGGAAAAATCCTGGAGATACTAGAAGGTATCAGATAGATTATATATTGGTAAAACAGAGATTTAGGAACCAGGTTTTAAATTATAAGACATTTCCAGGGGCAGATGTCGACTCTGACCACAATCTATTCGTTATGAACCGTAGATTAAAACTGAAGAAATTGCAAAAAGGTGGGAATTTAAGGAGATGGGACCTGGATAAACTGACTAAACCAGAGGTTGTACAGAGTTTCAGGGAGAGCATAAGGGAACAATAGACAGGAATGGGGGAAAGAAATACAATAGAAGAAGAATGGGTGGCTCTGAGGAATGAAGTAGTGAAGGCAGCAGAGGATCAAGTAGGTAAAAAGACGAGGCCTAGTAGAAATCCTTGGGTAACAGAAGAAATATTGAATTTAATTGATGAAAGGAGAAAATATAAATATGTAGTAAATGAAGCAGGCAAAAAGGAATACAAACGTCTGAAAAATGAGATCGACAGGAAGTGCAAAATGGCTAAGCAGGGATAGCTAGAGGGCAAATGTATGGATGTAGAGCCTTATCTCACTAGGGTTAAGATAGATACTGCCTACAGGAAAATGAAAGAGACCTTTGGAGAAAAGAGAGCCACTTGTATGAATATGAAAAGCTCAGATGGAAACCCAGTTCTAAGCAAAGAAGGGAAAGCAGTAAGGTGATAGGAGTATATAGAGGGTCAATACAAGGGCAATGTACTTGAGGACAATATTATGGAAATGGAAGAGGATGTAGACGAAAATGTAAAGGGAGATGCAATACTGGGTGAAGAGTTTGATAGAGCACTGAAAGACGTGAGTCGAAACAAGGCCCCGGGAGTAGACAACATTCCATTAGAACTACTTATGGCCTTGGGAGAGCCAGTCATGACCAGTCTCTACCATCTGGTGAGTAAGATGTATGACACAGGCGAAATACCCTCAGACTTCAAGAACTATATAATAATTCAAATTCCAAAGAAGGCAGGTGTTGACAGATGTGAAAATTACCGAACTATCAGTTTAATAAGTCACAGCTGCAAAATTTTAACGCGAATTCTGTACAGACGAATGGAAAATGTGGTAGAAGCCGACCTTGGGGAAGATCAGTTTGGATTCCGTAGAAATGTTGGAACACGTGAGGCAATACTGACCTTACACTTTATCTTATAAGAAAGATTAAGGAAAGGCAAACCTACGTTTCTAGCATTTGTAGACTTAGAGAAAGCTTTTGACAATGTTGACTAGAATACTCTCTTTCAAATTTTAAAGGTGGCAGGGATAAAAACAGGGAGCGAAAGGCTATTTACTATTTGTATAGAAACCAGATTGCAGTTATAAGAGTCGAGGGGCATGAAATGGAAGCAGTGGTGGGGAAGGGAGTGAGAGAGGGCTGCAGCCTCTCCCCGATGTTATTTAATCTGTATATTGAGCAAGCAGTAATGGAAACAAAAGAAAAATTCGGAGTAGGTATTAAAATCAATGGAGAAGAAATAAAAACTTTGGGGTTCGCCGATTACATTGTAATTCTGTCAGAGACAGCAAAGGACTTGGAAGAGCAGGTGAACGGAATGGACAGTGTCTTGAAAGGAGGACATAAGATGAACATCAACAAAAGCAAAACCAGGATAATGGAATGTAGTCGAATTAAATCGGGTGACGCTGAGGGTATTAGAATAGGAAATGAGACGCTTAAAGTAGTAAATGAGTTTTGCTACTTGGGGAGCCAAATAACTGATGATGGTTGAAGTAGAAAGGATATAAAATGTAGACTGACAATGGCAAGGAAAGCGTTTCTGAAGAAGAGAAATTTGATAACATGGAGTATAGATTTAAGTGTCAGGAAGTCGTTTCTGAAAGTTTTTGTATGGAGTGTAGCAATGTATGGATGTGAAACATGGACAGTAAATATTTTGGACAAGAAGAGAATAGAAGCTTTCGAAAACTTGTGCTACAGAAGAATGCTGAAGATTAGATGGGTAGATCACGTAACTTATGAGGAGGTATTGAATAGAATTGAGGAGAAGAGGAGTTTGTGGCACAGTTTGGCAAGAAGAAGGGACCGGTTGGTAGGGCATGTTCTGAGGCATCAAGGGGTCACCAATTTAGCGTTGGAGGGCAGCGTGGAAGTTAAAAGTCGTAGAGGGAGACCAAGAGATGAATACACTAAACAGATTCAGAAGGAAGTAGGTTGCAGTAAGTACTGGGAGATGAAGAAGCTTGCACAGGATTGAGTAGCATGGAGAGCATCATCAAACCAGTCTCAGGACAGAAGACCACAACAAGAACAACAACAACAACAACGCACAATCATTGGTGCACCAACCTACCTTTTGACACCAACTTCTTAATGGCGTTTTGTGATGATACTGGTATCTTGCATTTTTGTTCTATTATACTTGACTTCAGTTGCTCCATCGCTTTTATGATGAAACTTATATGTGTGACTTGTCTTAGCCTATGAAGATGTTCTTATTTTTGTTCACTGACTTACCACAATGATTTTTGCAGCATCTGTGTAGGATAAAAGACTTTGCTGCCCTGCCTTTGTGATGAAACATTTGTCCTATTTATATATGATAAAGAATTTAGCTGCATTGAATTTCTGACGCAACACTTTTGTGAATATACATAATTTTTGATGAAGTACTTTTTATTTGCTAAAACAGTAAGCGCCACAAGATACACACACACACACACACACACACACACACACACACTCACACACACTCACACACACATACACACACACACACACACACACACACACACACACACACACACACACATATATATATATATATATATATATATATATATATATATATATATATATATATGGGGGGGCAGGGTAGTCGTGGCGGCTAAAATAGCTGTAGGAAAAAGGTAAGTTGAAGATGTAACAGAAACATCTAGAAGTGAGGAAGAAATGTGACTGTAGTGTGGAAATATACGTATAGGCAAGCAGGAAAGTGACTTATTGTATGGGAATGATGATGCAGTGAAATGTAGGCAATGTGAAATGCATTTGAGTGCTAAATGAAACCACAGTATCAGACACACTGACTAAGACTTAGGCTTTGAAGTTCGCTTAATTCCTTTTCCTTTTCCTTTACATGATCGATGTTTGTTTGTCCTTTATTTCTGGTCTTTGTTGCTTACTCCTCTTAAACTTGCTTCCAATGTTCCTATGTTTTACACGTCAATAGTTCGTTCTGAGTAACTAAAGATTCTGTGCCTACTAGATTTTCTTGTACGTTTTGATGGTAATTTCTCACAATTAGAAGATAATTAAATTTTGCTCCTGGCTCCTCTTGTTAAATTTACTGTGTATTGGGCACAAAATACTCTATAATTTTTTTTAACTGTGGATGTTTTCTGATCATATTGATAATTTTAATCTACAAATATCCATGTATTGTACATAATCTTCACCTTACATTTCCATGCAATGATTTTGTGATATTTCAAATATTTTGCTAGGAATAAGATCATTTCTAAGACAGACGATACTGGATGTGCGGTTCACAGAGCCTATTTGTAATGTAAATCACATGTTCAGTGAAGATCCCAGGGTAATAATAAATTTCGCATATACATAAAGGAATGTCTTCGAGACATCAGCTGGACACGTGAGATGTCAATGGAAAACTGCTTCCCTTAGTCTGCTCAGGTTTGATTCTACATTTATTGTCAATTTTTAGTGTGTAGTCAGTGACAGACATTGAGTTGCCTTACTGGCTGCCCCAGAGTCCGATATATTCTTCATATTTGTAAGCTTTGGGTTTAGTACCACAGCGACAGTGACCTCATCAATGGTCGTATTTCAAGAATTGTGTGAATGTTTGCTAGTCAGATTCCATTCCTTGGCGAGAAGATTAATGACAAGAGATGTTACCTGTATTCTTGCTTGCGGTGAGTGATGCAACATATTACCTTGAGTCGTAATTGTGTACTAGCCCCAAGGTTAATGATATGACACATTGAGGCAAATATTCGACGGTTTTGTGTGATACAACTTTTACCTATACTCTACTGATTGCAGGAAATAGTGTGTGTACTTCCTCCCTGTGTAAAGACAACCTTCAGCTGCACACTCAAATCAGAACATCCTTTTGTACCTATTGTAACATAAATCCTAACACTTGTAATGTTATTTATAACTATAAATTGTTGAACTTACTTCTTTGTAATTACTCCTTGCCTTACCACAGCTAAGACAATCGGTGTGACATTTTTCTGTGGCGCAGGGGATAATGTAAGGTTCTCATATGTCTTCAGATATTGTGAGTAATTCACCTTTAGTCTTCTGGGACAAAGATGAATGAGATCCTTGACTCTGTGTTTAGTTTTATCTATGGTTGTCATGCTACTCAGTCCGTTGTGCAGTGCTAAGAATTTCTTATTTCAGGCATAGTGGCGTGTAGTTGAGTTTTTCGAAGAATGAGACATGTTTTCAGTGAATCTGGGATAATCTTTCTAGAATACTTTAGTATCAAGATGAAAACTGACATATAATGCTTTCTTGTTCATGTAATCGATAGAGAAGATTTTGGAGAAATTTTAAATGTGTGTTTGCAGTTGCTTTGTAATGAGAGAATTTAGTAGTTGTTAGGAACGTTCTTATGCCGTGCAGAGTTTTTGTCAATAATCGTAGTTTGATTCCTCAAAAACAATTTTCTTTAAAGTAAAACCTACCTCCATGATTCATAGTGAAGTTCTGAATTTTTATCGTGTGTGCAGTGCCGCACAAAGCAACAGATTTTTTCTGACAAGAATAATTTAGAGTACATTATTTACATATACCTGCTGCATCTGCTGATGTGTATTTCCTTTCGAGAACACCACTACTGCACACTCAAAAACAACATGCTGAGAAAAGGTAAGTCACTTTTATTTCAGGGCGGGTCTCACCTCACACTCTTGAACAAACAGAGTGTATTCAGGATTGTCAGGGGTTGTGCTGTGTTAACAAGTGCGTTAATTTTGATATTTTCGAACAGTTAATTTCTTCTGAGTGTAGCAGTTATCTTAGCGGATATCCTTAGTATAACATCGCAGTTCACTTTATGCATCGTTCATAATGTGCTTCGGTATTGAGTTTTAGATTTACTTACTTTACGTGATCAGGCCCATTGGACCACATGCTGCTTTGAGAGATTTCCTCCACTTCAGACTGTCTTCAGCTCCTGTCTGCCATCCGTCCAGCAGTCCCACTCTCTGAAGGTCTTTGGGTATGCAGTCACTCCATCGAGTTCTGGGTCATCTTACGGACGTTCTGAAGGTTTGGTTTTGAGTACAGTTCTCGGCCATCAGTTGTCCTGCATTCGAGCAACATGCCCTGTCCACTGGAGTCATCGTGTGTTCATTATAGCCATGATGTTCGGCTCTTTGTAAATATCATACAACTCTGTATTGTGACGAATTCTCCATTTTTCACTCTTAATATGGTAAACTGGTCAAAAATCCTTCCGAATGACTTTCCTTTCAAATATCATCAGTCCGTTCAGATCTTGCTTGGTTGTACACCAGGTGGCACAGCTATTTACTACTACTTGCTGGCTGTAGGAGTGTTTTGTAGATGTTTATTTGGAAATGTCTTGACAAACTTCTGATTTTGAGGAGAGCATTAAGGCCATGGTAACAACGATTACTTGCCTGTAGTCTTGCCTGTATTTCCATTTTACTGGATGTTTCATCTCTGAATACTGCGCGCAGATATTTGAACTCGCTGACTTCACGGTAAGAACCTTCAGTTGTCTGTAAGGGTGGAAGTGATTCTTCAGTTTCATTATGTCTACAATGTAGAAACATGTATTCCCTCTTGTCACGATAGATTTGAAGTCCAAATTTCCTCGCTGTTGTTTCCAGAAACTCAGCCATTTTCCCTAATTCTTCTTGGGACCCAGATAGTAGCACTATATTATCGGCATATCCGAGGTACTTTATGTTCACATCCACAGTCTGGACTCCCGTGAGTTTATTAGATGACATCTCTCGCATTACCTTCTCTACTGCGAGATTGAAAAGAACAGGTGAAAGTCCATCACCCTGCCGTAGCCCAGTTTTTATTCTGAATGTTTCAGACACCTTATTTACAATTTTTACCTTTGCTGTAGTATCCATCAGGCAGGCCTTCGTGAGGCTTAATAGTTTCTTGGCAAAACCGTACTCTTCAAAACATCTCAGCATACTTTCCCAGTGAATGCAGTCATACGCATTTCTTAAGTCGACAAACGGCATGTGTAGTTCTTGGCCACTCTCCCACCATTTTTCTACGAACTGACGTAGGACAAAGACTTGGTCGATAGTAGATCTCCCATGACGAAATCCTCCTTGATATTCTCCAATAATGGTGTCTGCCAATGCTTGGATTCGATGTGGAAGACAGATTGAGAAGATCTTATAACAAATATTAAGCAGAGTGGTGCCACAGTAGTTTTCACAAGCCATTCGGTCATTGTTCTTGTCGATGGGACAGATTAGTGCATTCCTCCAGTCTTCTGGAATGTTTCCAGTGTTCCACATGGTCTTTATTAATTTGTGAATTCTTGTGACAAGTTATTCACCCCCTTTCTGAATTATTTCAACATAGATGTCATATCCTCCAGGGCGTCTGTCCTTTCTAAGCCGTTTTATCTGCTTTCTGATCTACAGTTGGCGGTAGGTATTCATGGTCTGCTGTCTGTGGTAGGGAGAAGTTAAAGAGTGTCGTTGTTTAACAAGTCACTGAAATATTCTTCCCATCTCTTTGCAATTTGATATTCGTTTGTCAGCATCTCTCCTTCGGCATTTTTTATGAATTTCTCCTGGAGTTGATATGTTTTCTTCAGATAGTTGACCTTTCGATACATGTTCTTCATCCCCCTTCCCTGGAAGTCTCCTTCTGTTTCTGTAACAATGAACTTCCTCTTTTCTCTCCGCAGTATCGCTTGTGTTCCTCTTCGGACTCTGTCAAATTCTGCCTTGCTGCTCTGATCGGTTGCTGTCTGTAACCACTTGTGATGGGCTTCTTTTCTCCTACTGACTGCCTCTTTACAGACCTCATTGAACCATTTCTTCTTCCTCGCCACTACTTTTTCCAGTGACCGCTCCTGCATCCTTTGTAACCACATTTCTAATCTCTTCCCACTGCTGATTTATATCTGAGTCCTCTGTTTCCAGCAGTACTTTAATAAAACGATTCCTGATCTCAACTTGATGTTTATTTCTGGTTTCTCCCTGTGATACTTTCTCTATTTCTAAACGTGCCACTTTCTTCAGTTAACTTCTATGGTTTGGTATGAGGGTGACTGTGGGTTCACTTTTAAGCAAGAAATGGTCGGAACCCCATTCAGCCGCACGGGAATTTCTTACATTCATAATCCAATTCCTGTTTTCTGCGTTGATTGCTATGTGTTCTATTTGAGTGACTGGGGATACCCATGTTCCTTTGCTGGAGTTCCATTAGCTGGGGAGGGAAAGTAACTGTGCTAGGAACTGTAAATTTTTGTCACAACATACTTATTTTTTAGTCCACTACAAGTTTCGAAATATTCTACCAACGAATCATTTGCAGGCATAAGCTTTACTTCAAAATGAACCTACGTAAATGTTCCACTTCATGACTGTATGTGTTTGTACTTTCTTGCATATGTGTCACATGACTGATTCTAGTTATGATTCATTAATCCTGTTGTGAAAGGACGCATGAATTATACGTTTCCTGAGGTGCACAATTTCGTATTTCTCTGCAGCAAGGGCTGGCTCCAAATATTTGAACCACGTTGGTATTTGGTCGCAGCTGAGTCCATAATATTTCAGTTATTACCAAAAACGTACTCACTGTGAGACAGCCACAACTGTTGCTATAATTTTTCATATTAATAAATTTTTCATAATAATGGTTTATACAGTGTCAAATGCCCACAATATGGGTTTGGATATATCGAGCACACAGGGAGAAATTTTCTAAATAGCGTTAGATAAGATGGTGCCACTGAGATTCTGAAGTCAGGTTTAATGCTGCATTTGGCATGCAGTATGCACAGCAGTGGTTATCATTTGAGCGTTCTGATGCCATGTGAAAATTCATTTAAAATATTAAGTTTTAATGGTTAAATTTTAGGTTTTGGTTAAAAGAATGTTTTAACGTTCACAGTTAGTAAAAATCATAACTTTTAATGATTAGATTTTAAGTTCTTGGTTGTTCTTCTGTCACTTGGTTTAAAAGAACTATTTTACCTGTCATTTAGTTTCCTTTGAAAATCTTAAGAATAACAAAAGGATTTTGTTGAATTCCCATTTGAAGTTTAATAAATAAATCGGTTAGATGATTACAGATCTAACATTTCATCTTCATTTGATTCTAACAACAATTCAAAAAGTAAAATTATTTTTAAATATACTAGTACTGTTTAGTAAAATCTATTAATCTTACTGCAATAAAACTTTAATCATGAAATACTCTTATTGGTTTGATAGATTTGGTTATTTTCTGAAATTTATCAAGTACACTTAACAAAATATCGAAACTGTAAAAAATAAAATTTTTATTTACTTTTCCAATAATAATAACGATTTTTTTAAGCATACAGTCATACTCATCGAAATTACATATTTTTCGATCATTTATTTCTATAGAAGAAAATTCACCTGTTTATCACATATTTCATTTCGAAAGTTAGTTAATACACTTATGTATGGAGTTAACTCTGCCTTTGAGAAGTAATCTGAAAAAAAATTGTTTTCTGTTTCCTTGTTTGTGAAGTAATTGGTTAGATTAGTTTTATTAAGTTCATTAATCTTTTCATGAGATAACATTTTAGTTACATAACTATTAAATTAAGTCAAAGTACTAGTGTATTTGACTTTTGTGATTAAATTCTATTATTCTTCTTTATTAAAACAATCATTTAATTGTGTTAAAATAGTTGAATATATAAGTGATTGGCAAATTATTTTATTACATACTGTTTCTTAACAACATTATAACCATTTACTGTTTCTTATACCTTATCTAATATTCTACCTCAAAATCAATATAATTTTTTCTTACTTTAAAAGCATTAATTATTTTCAGAAACTATTTTATGGAATTTTCTATTTTTGATTTTAATGATGAATGAAAATTTTTGATATGTTTTAATTTTGATTATAATGACTGTAATGATAGTTCTATTTTCTCAGATCTGAACTATTTCTTCCATAATTTTCGATTCTAGTGATTGAATATCTTAGACCTTCAATACCATTACCTTTATCATCTTACTGAGAATAGATTATCCTATCTTAATTTTTGATTATGTTTATTCAATTATTTGATTCTATAATCTTCACCATCTTACTAAACTTAGATATATAACTGATCTTTTGAGGGAAGAGAAAAATTCTCTATGGAATAAATCCAATATGAAAAATTCATTATTGGAATAATCAAACATATATTTGTGAAATTTGTAAAACAGTAGTTAAAAATATTTCTAAATATACTCATCACTGTTCTGAAGAAAGGACAGAAAATATTTAACAAAACATGATTATTATCAAAAAGTTGTATATTTTTGTATTTTTTGTAAAATGTATTTGGAAACATAAAAAATTAGGTTATCATGGAAATTATTAAAAAATAACGAATAAATTTAATTCGTCAATTTTAACCGATTTATTTATTAACCATGACGTGGAAATTCAAAATAATATTCTTGTATTTTTCAGTATTTTCAAAGGAAAGAAAACGACAGTTAAGATAATGTTTCAAGAAAAGGATATTTAATAGAACAGTGAGGATTATAAAATTTAACTTTTAAAATTCAACTGTTAAAACTTAGTATTTTAACTAGTTTTTCACTTAGCATCAGAACTCTCAAATGATAACTACTCACAGCTTGTATGACATTGAGGATAGCTTAGAAATCTTGCATATACAATCAAGAGGCCTAGTCCTTAACATTTTTGAAGAATTAGAAAATATGAAGTGCATATTTCAACATCCAGACAGTAGCCACAATGTAAAAACCTAAATGAAACATAAGAGGACGCTGAGCAACTATTTGCAATGGGCTACAGCTGTCTCCTGTACAATGGGTTTTCGTATTTGGTCATCTTGGCATAAGCTGTATGTCTAACATCACATTTCCTTATCTTGGTAGTTCTGTCGACTGTGTGATGTGGCACAATGTTTTCAAAACTATCTTGAAGTTTTCTTGTAATGGGTTGTACATAACATATTATTCCTCATCCTAGGGCCTAAAGTGTAACTCTGCGGCTGTGTGCATATTTAGCACCTTTTGTTGCTTACTAATCACACTGGGTTCTCCATTACTGGAGACTTTATGCGCCCTGATTATGAAGGTTTCCCTATGTTGTGCTCCACTATCTGCATCTGTAACCTTATGTTCTTAATATGATGTACTCTGTATGCTGACATATATTTATTATGTATAATTTGTGGTGTGTCAGTTAGGCCACTTTCTTACTTTGTGCTAGTTTTATTAACTACATATTTTGCTGTGTGGTATTATTAGTTTTATTTCCTGAAAATTTTATTACACCTTATTATTATTTTTCTTTCCTGACAGTTGGATAATGCTTTGCATGACTTGCTTATACTGTTTGCTCTGCACTAGGCCTACCTTAACTTATTCCATGCATGAGTATGGACGTCTTAGCACTTTTAGTAGCAGGTAATATTTTGTAGAAAACGTCTGAATGTTGCAGTGTTCTTAGCTATGATTTCTTGGGTGGTTCCACCCACATTCACTGTCAGTTCCCATGGAGTCTTATTTGGGTTTGCACCACAGCGTGTTGACTGGTCGGAGTGGGCGTTCGTCATATACTGCAGCCCTTAATTTGATCAAGAATCCTCTTAGTTTTCCTTCTTTTTTGATAGCACCTGAAGATGGGATTTACATCCTGAATCCTTGGTGGTTGGTGCGATTTTATTCAAATAAAAGATATGTCAAGTACAACTGGAGTGGATTTATTTATCATGAAAAATATTACCAAAACCTACTGTCATATAGATTACTGCATCATTTGCGAAAGGTCTGAGACTGCAACTGTAACTATCTGATTTGTGGAAGTAAAACATGAAGAACAACGACTGGGTTGTAATCCTGTTAGGTACACCAGTGTCTTTAGAAGAGTAGTTATTCGGTGCAAGGAACTGTGATGAATATTTGAATCCAGTTTGATTAGCTATACTCTAAGAAAGTGTTTTCTAGGAAAGATTACAATATGGTGTTGAAAAAAGACGATAAAGTCCTGAAAGCACTACTAGACACTTTCACTGTGGCAAAAGCGGCCAGTTACTGCTATCTACTGTATATATGAGGATAGGAGCTTCAATAACATAATTTGCATAGTTTGAATCTGCGACTGGGTAGGAAAAAAAATTTCAGATGATTCACATTGCTGTGAAGTATTCTAATCATATGTCAATAAGCCATAAGGATCATTGTCATGATTCATTTAAAACTGACAATGTGGAAAAACAAAAATGGCACATTGTTCAATATACAATTTTTGTCAAAAATATATAAGGAGGAAAAATAGATATTTGATTAACAATATGTCCGAATGTTTACATGCTGCCTTATCATGGTAGAAACTGACTCAAGACAGGAATCAAACCTGAGTATCACAGAATAGCGCATTTCCTTCCTCACATTCGTTTTTAGCATAAAACTTGTACATTGGCGTTTAAAAACAATATGACATATGCCTGTTTAAATGTATACTAGTGTAAGATACAAAAATTTCAAGTAAATCAGTCAAGAATCTTTTGACGGATTTGATAACAATGTTTCCCCTTCATATATTATGTATAATTTATATATTATGAATATTTAAAAATACATAGCCAGCGTCCATCGAAATACTAGAAAGTGTGTATGGCAAAAATTTAAAGTAAATCAGTGAAGAAAGTTTTGAGAATTTTGGTAACAGCATTTCTACTTCACACATAACAGGTACATAAATATATTATATAATTTATAATGTTGAGTAGAGTAACATTTAAAAGTATGAAGTAGGTTCATCAAGAAATTTTTGAAGATTTTGGTAGCAGTGTTTCCATTTATATGTTACATATATATTTATAATTTGTCTGTCCAACTGAAGATTTAACAAATGTTCATGAAAAAACATATAAATCGACCAAGAAATTTTCAAGATTTTTGTTAACCAGCTTCCCTTTCCTGTATTATATGTATTTAAATATTGGAAAACATATACTGTACACATTTCCAAATGACCATCAGAGTATCGTGAAAAAAACTGAAGTGATACGGTTAAGAATTTTTCTAGATTTTGGCTAAAATGTTTCGCCTTTACATATTACATATAGACTTACATATTATACATATCAAAATATATAAATACGACTGAGCGAGGGGATGCAGCTCTTGCCACACTGGACTAGTTTTTGGGAGGAAGACTGTTCGAACTCAAGCCCTGCCATCCTGATTTGGGTTTTCTGTGATCTCGCTAAATCCCTTCAGGCATATGTCAGGATGGCTCCTTTGAAAGGGTATGGCCGATTTCCTTCCTTCTCTAATCCGAACTTGTGCTCCATATCTAATGACCTCATTATCGATGGGATGTGAAACACTAATATCTTCCTCCTTCTCCATATATATATATATATATCACTGTAGATCTTTCGAGATTTTTGGTGACAAAATTTTATGTCCTGCAAGTATAATGAAGAAGTTTAAAATTAATAAGAAAGTAGATTTTTGATAATATCTTCAAACAACGACTTGTCTTTATATCGTAGTAGAGAATAGATAATTCAAACGTTTGTGAGGGACAATGTATGACAGTTTAATATATAAAACGAGAAAATGGACAGGAATGTGGGCAGTGTCGATATGGATAGTGCTCCATGTAAACGAGACATGTGTCCTTAAAGGAATGACAATATGACAATTTCATCATTGTTATAACATAGTAAATTGTAAAAGAGAACAAAGGTCAACTGCTAATTCCATTACTAGCGTGGAAAGAAATATTACCAACAAAGCAAAATGTGGGATTTGAAGCCTTAGACATGGAAGAATTTGAACGAGCATATCAGCCCTCAAGAGTGCAAGAATACAGAGAGTGTAAATTTAGCAATTAAGAAATCTTATGTAAATGAAAGAACCTAAAGTCTAATTTTTAGGTAAGAGTTGCAGGAGTGGTATGGACGGGAGGTGTGAAAGGAAGAAGATCGGCGACGAAAAATGTTTATAAACAATGTTCTGGCACTAGAAAGAAAAGATACCGTCCTCTGACATCTTGAAATGCTGTAGAAAAAAGCTAAAGATGGTAAGGAGAGATGGTGACCGAGACGCAGGAAGTATCAAGCACTGTATGATCTCATCTACAATACCGCTAGAAGGAACAATAACCCCCGGAAAATGCAACATTTAGAATTGTAGTGTGTTGTAACCTTGTAGCCATCAGAAGTAACCCCAATTTTCAAGAGAAACTACAGATACAATTATATTCAGAAAATGAAATAGCTAGAATAAATCAAGGGCAACTGTGTTCAATTTCCATGCGCCTTAATCGCATTATAGACGGCAGACAGATACGAGTATATAATTTTCGTTATTTGTGGTTTGGCTGCTCGTTGAAATGTGCATGTTGTTGATGAAGATGACCGTGATGATAATGACTGAATCATTAGCAAATTCTGCGCATGCTCTCAGTCATCGATCTGTCATACAAATTCCCGTTCTCAGACGTCATCACTTAATTGCGGTTTTGCGGTTACACTCAACCGGATATTAGGTCGTCGAGTGTCAGTGACCCAGCTTTGGAGAACCATCAATTTATGTTTGCTAATTACAATTTGGAGCGTACAGAATCTTTATTAAACAGCAAACACTGGTGAACTCGGTAATTCGTGGAGCACTGCGCGAACATTTCAACTCGCGGCTCGTACGTGCGTTTGGATGCAGATTAGTTACGTGCCAACATCTGGTACCATTTTCATACTGGTAATTAACATTACTAGAGCACTACTACAACCAGAGAGCAATTACGAAATTACGCGCCACAAAGCCACAACTAACTGAAGACGGAGCGGTACGGTGCACTTGTGGTGAACGCGTGACACTCGCGTTATAGAGGAACGGGCATTGCAAACTCTCTCCATCTCTGCCGAACTTATTTTCCGTGCCGTCACTGAAACGGACAAGCAGCGTACTGACATCAGAGGCGGTACGAAGAGATGGCTCGTGACACAGGAGGCGATTACCGTGAGAGCAGGTTAAAAATAAGATACATGTTAACAAAAGAGTGGAAAGGAGCATGAGGCAGCAGCTGTACTGGAAGATGAGATAGTAAATTATTTTGTGGCATAGAGGAAATGTCCCTTCCTGGGGTTGGTCCCTTCTGTATGTAGTTACAAACGACACGAAACGGCGCCGAGAAAGGTCAAAAAACTAAACAGTGATAAAAGTGTCTGTGGACAACTCGGATCACCGCAGCATATCAATAGATCCGGAAAAGAGGATGCTGGGGTGCGAAATCACAAATGACATAAGCAGGGGTTGAATATTGTGTGATAAGTTAAACAAGATAAAAAGGAAATATCATCACACGAGGTACTAACCGAAATTTGAGAGATACGTATCATAGGAATAATGGTGTGAGGAAAGAAGACAGGAACCGACAAGAAGCGGTAGAAGTAAAGCTGAAGAGCAAAGAAACAGGGAAGAGCACTGTAGACGACAGAACGCCAACGTGGAAAAAACGTTATCCACCGAAAAATTATGTTGTTTTCTGTTCAGATCACGCGAACAGAATAAGTGAAAGACTACAGCGACGCCCTGTACAAGTAATTACCGACAAATACTACTGGATCAAAAACATATTAATTTACTAAACAATATCCATGGTTAATTGAAATCTGTCGAGATTTATCAGGAATGCAAAAAAACACAGAATGTTCCACTGATGAAAACCCGTGTTTAATTGAAATCTGTGAGATGTGTTAGGGATGCAAATAAACAGAGAATGTTTCTCTAGTCCGCTACTTCATGGATGCTCAACTAATGTAACTAGTATAACAGTCCTTATGTTCTAAAAAGTATCTAATTAACCTAAAAGATAATTTTAGGTCCCGTCACATCGAGGAAGTAACGCGTAGGAGAGGTACAGGACTGCACGCCAGTACAGGTTTCCTCCACGTATGCACTTTTCTTGCACTGAGACCCTTACGTGCCGTTCCGATAGTTAGTAGTTGATGAGAGATTTTCCTGTCATATAGATTAGGATACTACAGTGACACACACATTTACTGAATGGCACATGCGGATATTTGTGATTAAACCTGTCTAGATAAGTTAATAAATTTCTTTATTTATAAACCATAACCACATCAAGAAGAAGTCTCAAATTCTTAAGAACATTAATTCTAGTACAAATATTGATACTGATCTATGTAACATGCAGGTGGAGGAACGGACAAGTTCAGGGCATTCTCTTGAACTTGGGGTAGGAAACTGCCCCCAATCAGCAATAATCAACGGCATAAGGATGCAGAAGGCAATGGAAACCACTGCATTAAAGACACATAAAGTGTTGGCTGTAGCTGAAAGAGTATCATGTTGGTCTCTTCAGTGGCTAAAGGTACCTGAATAGTCCCCCATTCACATCTCAGGAAGAGGACTGCCAAGGGGGTGGTGACCATGAGAAAAAGATCGAATAATCAACGAAAGCATAACGTTCTACGACTCGAAGAGTAGAATCTCAAAGCTTGAACGTGGTAGGGAAGCTAGAAAATCTGAAAAGAGAAATGCAAATGCTCGATCTAGATTAGTAGCGGTCAGTGAAGTGAAATGGAAAGAAGAGATTGATTTATGACCTGATGAGTATAGAATAATATCACCTAAACTAAACTCCTCCCGAACAGGCCATCACGAATCGACAGCAAACAAACACCGACGACGGTATTTCAGGTGTACATGCCGACGTCGAAAGCTGAAGATGAAGAGCTAGGGGAAGTAAATGATACTGAAATGGTAATACAGTATATAAAATGAGACGAAAGTCTAATTGCCATGATCGGCTAGAATGCAGTAGTAGGAGAAGCAGCCGAAGAAATGGTTACAGGAGAATATTGGCTTGGGACAAGGAATGAAAGAGAAGGAAGACTAACTGAGTTCTGTAATAATTTCAGCTAGTAATAGCGTTCAAGAACCACAAGAGTTGGAGGTATAATTGAAAAATTTCGCGTGATACTGGAAGATTCGTTATATTACAGCATTGTCAATGTCATACAGAGATTCTGAAATCAGATACTGGTTTGTAAGGCGCACCCAAAAGCAGATATAGACTCAGATCACAATGTAGTAGTGATGAAGAGTAGGGTGAAGTTTAAGAGATTAATCAGGAAGGATCAGTAAGCAAAGAAGTGCGATACAGAAGTACTAAAGAATTACGAGATACTCATGAAGTTTTCGAAGGCTATAGATACAGCAGTAAGGAAGAGCTCAGTAGGCAGTGCAGTTGAATGGACATCTCAAAAACGTGCAGTCACAGGAGTTGGAAAGAAAACATAGATACAAAGAAGGTAACTACGAAGAAACAATGGGTAACAGAAGAAATAATTCACTTGATCGATGAAAGAAGAAAGTATAAAAATGTTCAGAGAAATTCACGAATGCAGAAATACAAGTCACTGAGAAATGAAATAAACAAGAAGGGCAGGGAAGCTAAGACGAAATGGTTGCGTGAACAATGCGTAGAAATCGAATAGGAAATGGTTGTCGGAAGGACTGACCAGCATACAGGAAAGTCAAGACAACCTTCGGTAAAATTAAAATGAACGATGGTAACAATAAGAGGGCAACGTCAATTGCACTGTTAATTGCAGAAGAAAGAGCGAATAGGGGGAAAGAGCACATTAAAGGCTCCTATGAGGGTAACATTTGTCTGATATGATAGAACAGAAACAGCAGTCAATTTAGAAGTTTCAGTATTAGAGTCAGATTTTAAAAGAACTTCGGAGGATTTAAGATCAAATAAAGCAGAACGGATAGATAACATACCATCGGAATTTCTAAAATCATTGGGCGAATTGGCAACGAAACGACTATTGACGTTGGTGTGTGAAATGTATGTGTCTGGCGACATGCCATCTGACTTTCGGAAAAATATCATCCGCACATTTCCGAAGACTGTAAGACCTGACAAGTGCGAGACTTATCGCAGAATGAGCTTAACGACTGGGGCATCCAAGTTGCTGACAAGAATAATATACAGGAGAATGGAAAAGAAAATTAAAGATGTAATAGATTACGACCAGATTGGTTTTAGGAAAGGTAAAGGCACCAGAAAGGCAATTTAGACGTTGCGATTGATAATGGATGAGAGACTGAAGAAAATTCAAAACACTTTCATGGGAACTGTGGACCTGGAAAAAAGGTTCGACAATGTATATTGGTGCAAGATGTTCGAAATTCCGAAGAATTAGGGTTAAGAGAAAGAGACGGATAATAAACAATATGCACAAGAGCTAATAGGTAATATTAAGAACAGATGACCCAGAACGATTAAAAAGGGTGTAATGCAGAGATGTAGTGTTTCGCACCTACTATTCAATCTTTACATCGAAGAAGCACTGATGAAAATAAAACAAAGTTCCCGGAGTGGGATTGAAATTCAACGTGAAAGGGTATCAATGATACGATTCGCTGATGACATGGCTATTCTGAGTGAAAGTGAAGAAGTATTACACCATCTTATGAATGGAGAGTACAGTCTACAGGGTACAGAATATGGATTGAGAGTAAATAGAAGAAAGACGAAAGTAATGAGAAGTAATAGAAAAGAGAACAGCGGGAAACTTAACATCACGATTGATGGTTACGAAGTAGATGAAGTTAACTAAAATAACCAAGTTAAGTGAAATAACCAATAACAGATGGAACAAAGAGGACGTCAAAAGCAGACTAGCACTGGGAAAAAGGGCATTCCTGGCCAAGAGCAGTCTGCTCGTGTCAAAAATAATCCTTAATTTGAGGAAGAAATTTCTGAGAATATATGTTTGGAGCTCAGCATCTATCGGAACCGAAGAGAATAGAAGCATTTGTGATGTGGTGCGGCAGACGAATGTTGAAAATTAAGTAAGGAATGAGGAGGTTCTGCTCAAAACCGGAGAGGAAAGGAGCATTTGGAAAAGACTGACAAGGAGAAGGGGCAGGGTGGTGACATCCGCTAAGATACCAGTGAATGACTTCCATGGTACTAGAGGGAGTTGTAGACGGAAAAAAGCCGTAGAGGAAGATATAAATTGGAATAAATCCGGTAAATATTTAAGGACATAGGTTGCAAGTGCACGAAGAGGTTGGCACAGGAGATGAATTCGTGGCGGGCTGCATCAAACCAGTCAGAAGACTGTTGACTTCAAAATCAGGAAAAAAGCTGACACTCACGATACGATCTGGAAACAAAGCCCGTTCACTAATCCCCGGTTATGCCCCCAAACAACAACAATAAAAAGCAGTAAATGATAGAAGATTTCTGGAAATATCTGGTAGAAACCACCAGCAAAATGCACACGAAGCGCTTAAAAACGTTAGTAGGCAATTTTTGAGGCCCAGTTAGGCAGCGAAAGAAATTCAGAGCCACAACAGGAAAACAGGCTGCGCACAGCAGGACACGCAATAATGGACAGTACCTCATAATATTCTGCAGTAATGTCGACCTCAAAACTGTCAGTGTAATTCCAGGAACTGCATAAGACACTACTGACTTGAAAATCCTCCCTGCAACGCCCTAGGAGAACTTAAAATAGACATCATAGTGGTGGCTACGAAGAACACCAGAGAAATTGTAAGTGTTAGAACAAGGACAGAATGTTTCGAACATGATTATCATCTTCTCTGAATTAAAGCGAAATATATACCTAACAGAAAAATCGAGAGAACCAGCACAACTGTTAGAACAGCCCCAAAGAACCAACAACTAAACAAGAAAAAGGTAACAGAAAAATTAAGAAAATAGAGAGTAACAAACGGCAAAGAGAAATGTAGCAAAATGTGAAAGAACTGATAAAATAGTGGCAACCACAGATTTCTATCTACAGACGCTGGACCAAGGCATGCTGCAGAGCCGTAAAATGCAGAACATAGATCTGGAAAATATTTAACAGCCACAAAAAAAATCCGAAAGTAGGAAGAATTAAACAAGACACACACGACGTCTTCGAAAATAATCAGCAGGTAAAGAAAGAGGTTACGAAGACAATAAACTGAAGGAGATGGAAGAGGATTTTAACGAAAACAAGAGACGAAACTTATGCAGAATATTCAGAGCAAATGTTATAGGATATTATCCTCCGAGTTTATGCTTCAAAAGACAAGGCCATACACAGAATACAAGCACTAAAAAATCTGTTAAATATTGGTACACTACTTTGACTGAAGGCACATTTAAATTGAGAGCTTCATCGGCCTACAGCAAAAGAAGCTGTGATTTATTCAATAACTTAAAGTGGTGCATTACTAGCCCAGCGGCTAGTCGGGAGAGCCGATTTGATCAGGCGTTCCCTTAGCCGTCCGCACTGCAGCTTTATATATAAGAATGCTGCAGGAGGAAGCAAGGCCCCAGTTCTTCCAGACGCTGAATGGCGCGCCATCTGTGTTGGGAGTCGCGTCGTATCGGTATCATTGCTACAAACAGCCTCGGATGCCGTATTAAGTTACTCGAGATACGTGTAACCATGAGATCATTTTCGAGTGAAGTGTTAATTCTGGGTTGACTTTATTTATCGATCTTCAGTTTGCGTATTGTCGTATTTTCACGTGCCGCCGCGGGACAAACATTCTACCATTAGTTAGCGTGGCGTTTGATGAATCTTATCATCAAATTATGGCGAGCATTCATTTAAACATTTAATTTGGACATTTATAGTTGCATCAGCACATTAGACTCTGAACTGCTCTGTTAGTTAGATTGTGTGGATTCTTTTGTTTTCATCTGTGACTTTCAGAGTACAGAACGTTTTTTCACGACCGTTTTTGATTATAAATCCCAGACAATCTCCTAATTCATCAGAGCTATAAGCTGTAACTATAAGTGTATTCTCAGATGAAGTGGGCACTAGGAATTCTAATTACAGGCTTCACGTTTTACTAATCACTTTCTGGTTGTCAATATTGTAGTTAGAGAGCCAGTGTTGAGAACGGCGAAAGACAGCATAAATAACATTCTAAATAATAGGAATTGGTTTAACATTCTGTAAACCTAACATTTATATAAACAACATAAAATTGACATAATTCCACCCGCAGCCCCACATATCGTGCATCGGCCAGGAAATACGACTGAGTAAAAGTGAAAGTGATTTTTAAATGTTTGGAGTGAAATGTGACACGCAGCTGAGTAATAGAACAGTGAAAGTGTTACGTGTGCATGTGGACGACGCAATTGGATTAACGACGCATATGGAGTGACGGAGCTGGCACTGAGTTGAGTGGCGCTGCCGGCATCGCGAAAAGCCAGTTTCGCTGCAACGCAGTCATCCCCGGGAGCAGCCGCGCCTGCAGTTGCGGGCCACGCAAACACACAACAGCCATCGGAGTGCCGTCTGCAATTCAGCGAGCTGCGTCGCATCAGTAATCCTGGTACACCACGCCGGCAACGCCATACGTCGTGCAGAAGGAACTAAGTTAAGTGGAAAGCTGTTAAAAATTTTACTAACCTGCACTAAAAGATTGTCGGCGATGGAACCGCCAAAAGACACTGAGGTTAAACTTAAATCAGAACCTGTGTCTGCTGAGGGGACTGTAAACCCAGACAACGGTTAAAGTGTAAATATGCATGAAAGTAGTAATATTAATGTGAAATATGAAGTATTGTCTCCTGACAGTAGTGTGAAAAGGGGCAATGATTCAATAATAGAGACCCCTGTAGTAAAGCAGAAATCAGAAATTGTTTATTGGATGGTAGTTTATCTGATGAATTCAAAACGAAACAGTCAACAGAGGTGGTAGAGTTTAAAAAGGATAAGTTAGATACGGCTGATCAATCAGAAGTTTCATTTAGTTTTGATGATTCTGGTGTTGAGCTAGTTTTTTGTCACCTGAGTGTAATAAAAAGCCAGCTAGTGAGCAACCCAAAGATGCTGGGGCTATTGATTTAAATGTTATATTACAAGCAATAGCTGCCAGTAATGCAAAAATGTCAGCCAGTAATGCTAGAATGACAGCTGAATTAAAGTCCGGAATAACTGAGGTCAAAAGCAGTAATGCTAGAATAACAGCTGAGTTAAAATCGGATATAATTGAGGTAAATAACAGGATTGTGGCCAGCCAGACCAATTTTAATAAACGGTTTGAGGTAATGGACAATAAATTAGAATCCAATAAAGCTGAATTAGAAACTTTCTTCAAGACTGGCTGCAGTAAGTTGAAAGAGGACCTGGACAGATTAAATTATAAAATTGATTACAACCATGAGGATATTAAGAAAAAGGTTGCTCAACAATTTTCTGAAATGTATAAAACAGTAAAATCCGAAGTTGCCGAGGTTCGCAGAGACTTCCAAATGGAAGATGTGAAGCTGGAGCACAAGTTAACAGAAGAGATCGAGGCGGAATCTTAACTGTGCTCAGATAGGTTTAAAGATGTTAATCTAAAAGTAAACATATGTCAAGCAGAAGTAGATGCAATCAAAACTGACACTACTCACATTGTGCAAAGAGTAGATAATGTTGAAATGAAAGTAGAAAATACTAGTACTAACATTGCTAACATTGAGAGTAAAGTAGCTTCAGTAACTTCTGGTAATGGTAGTATACAACAAGTTGTAGCTGCAAACGCCGCTTTTATCGAGTGTCGGCAGTTCTTGCGGTTCGATCCAGATAAAAATATCTACCCGCTAGATTTCTGGAACGATTTTGAAGATGTGATTCCACCAACTTGGTCTGAACGAGAGAAAATCTCATTTATTAGAAGCCATTTAGCAGGTAACGCCATGCGTTGGTCAGCAGATGTTATGTTGAAATGTAAAACATTAGCAGAATTTAAAACAGCTTTTATTAATGAGTATTGGTCTAGTAATAAGCAAAATGAAGTGTTGAGAGAACTTTGGAGTGGAAAACGCTTCAATGCAGGCAAGGAATCTACTGTATTAAAGAATTTGCTAGGTCATGGATTTCACGTTTGTCACATTTGGCGGAAAAGCTAAAACCGGAAATGATTATACTAGGTCTTGAAGCCAAACTGCCATAGTATTGGCAAACTACAATTATATCTGCCCCTAGAGACAATCTGGATCGTTTCATTGAATATTTGGAACGTGTAGAACGTGTTGCTGCCAATGAGGAGCAAGCACGTAATGACAGAAATGCTAATAACACTAGTAGTAATTTTAAGAACGAGCAGAATGGCAATGTCAACATCAGAACAGAAGGTGTTCGCCATCCTAAGAGAGGTAGGAATTGGAGAAATAATTATCAGAACCAACAATGGCATCGAAATGGTAATAATTTTGTTCCAGACAAAATTATGCAGGTAAGCAACAGTGCGGAAAGCAATCTGTGCCAGTTAACTATAATGGAAATAAAGGAAACAGTAGTAGCCCGAGGCAGGAAAACTAGTTCCCGTCTGTGAGGACACTGAGGCTCACCAGGCGGTTACTTTTCCTAAGCCAGTAGTTACGGGAATTGGTAAGACAGATCAGAATACTCAGACTGAACATGTGGATGAAGGGTCGGTAGCATCTAAGAATACAGCAGAAATATTAGATCACTCACAGTATTTGACAGATACCGTGTTAGAGACGCTTTCGAAGTGGGAAGAGAAAGAGAAGGCGCAGCAGTGTAATGGTAGGGAAGAGCTACAAAATACTGAATTTTCAGGTGAAGAAGCAGAAGAAATTCATGCTTATATTTACGATGAGGATGATGTGCTCTTATCTAAAGTGCCTGTGCAGGATGTTGATACTGTACTAATAGATTTGGGGCAGGAGGTAAGTGAGAATGTAGAGGGTAGCCTGTTGGGGGTCGATGAACCCAGTAGCTGTGACCAGTTGTCACTTGAGAAGGAACCCGACGATAATAGTAAAAGTGGTTTAGCTGTAACTAGTGTTATGCCTGGTCTGAAGGCGCAGAATCGCTCAGACTACAATAATTTGGGTCATGTTCTGCAAACTAAATGTAATGAAGTCGTGCGGTGTTTCGATGTGAAATTAATAGACCTACTGGAAAAGGCAGCTGAAAACGTAATTCAGGAAACCCCTACACACTTTGACCTAAATGTAATGAAGACAGATGTCGATCACTTTAGTTGGAGACAAATCCAAAAGGAACTATTGGATGAGTTTAAGGAACCACCTGTACAACCTAGAATAAGCCACCCTATAATAATAGTGAATATGTTGGGTATTAATGTACGTTGTCTCTTAGACAATGGAAGTGAGGTGAGTGCGAAATCTCAGTCCTTCTTTGATACATTACCTGGTAAAGGCAAACTTACAGTAATGAGGGTATCAGGACTAAGAATAATTGGTGCAACTGGCAAGGTGTCAAAAACAGTAAAGCAAGAAGCTTTGCTGCCCTTTAACATTAATGGTAATTTAATTGATCATCCGTGTTTAATTGTAAATAATCTCAGTATTGAAATTTTAATTGGCATAGATTTCTTGTCAAAATATTAAGGTGTTGTTGACTTTGAAAGAAGCCAGTTAAAAATGGTCTTGACGATAACTGGAATAATTATGGTACCTTGTATTGATAAACATGTAGTAACTAATGATGACAATTGGGAGCTGCCTATACGAGTTCTGAAAAATAGGAGGTATTGGGACGAAGGTGTTAATCTTAGTAAAAATAAGCTGAACACAGAAGAAGAAGAAGCAATTATTTTGGACAAAATAGAAGCTAAATTGCAGGAAATCGATAAAATTTCAGCTAATCAGAAGGAAGAACTGAGACAGGTTTCAAAAAAGCATCATAAGGTATCTTCATCGACCTGGCATGGTCAAAGGTTATGAATGTCAATTAATGGTGAAACCTGGCCAAGTGTTTTTCAGGAAGCCATACCAAATACATGTAGCTAGGAAGGAGGCGGTTCGAAAGGAGATACAGAGAATGCTGGAGTGGGGTGTGATTGAAAAAGCGGTCAGTGAGTACAATAATCCTCTTGTTGTTGTACCAAAAAGAGACGGGGGTGTCAGATTGGTCTTGGACGCTCATTGGTTGAATGAAATAGTGGTTAGGGAAAGTGATAGACCGCAGAACATGGACGAGTTATTGCAAAAGTTCCAGGGAGTAAAATTCTTAACTTCTATGGACACCACGTGTGGATATTGGAATTTGTCATTGGCGGAAAGTTCAAGGAAGTACACAGCTTTCTTGTACGAAGGAGTTTGTTACCAATACCGTGTGATACCTTTCGGACTTAATATCTCCGTTTGTGCCTTTGTACGTGTGATGTGCCATGTTTTAGGACCAGCCTTGAGTAATAAAATAACAGTCTACGTAGATTATCTGTTAATAGCAACTCCTACCTGGAAAGAACACATAGTTCTATTAGAGGAAGTGTTAGAGGCTATTGAGAGAGGTGGCATGAAATTAAAGATTGAAAAGACAGAGTGCGTTAAAGAGGAAATAGGTTTCTTGGGATATATGATAAGTGGAAAGGGTATTCTGCCTGACCCAGGCAAGTTAGCAGTAATTGAAAAATTTGAGGCTCGCAGAAACAAGAAGCAGTTGAGATCGATGTTCGGTCTGTTCGGCTTCTATAGGCGTTTTGTTAGTGATCAGGCTTTTAATGCACCCTGTCTTCACCTCCTGCTGAAAAAGAATACCCCTTGGGTTTGGACAGCAGAATGTCAACAGGCGTTTGAGGTGCTTAAACAATCTTTAATTAATAGTCCAATTTTACATCATCCTGATTTTGAAAAACCATTCTGTATGTCTGTTGATGCTAGTGGCTATGGTATAGCTGTGGAGGTATTCCAAGTAGAAATAGAGAACGAACAAGAAGTGCACAAGACTATAGCTTTCGCAAGTCGATCTTTACAGGCAGCAGAGAGAAATTATGCCATCTCAGAACTGGAAGCATTGGCAATTGTATTTGGGGTACAAAAGTTTGAGCAGTATCTATTAGGTCACAAAATAATTGTTTACAGTGACCATAAGGCGTTGACCTTTTTAAAGACCTGTAAGTTGAGGAATGCTCGTTTAGTAAGATGGTCATTGTATCTCCAGCAGTTTGACCTTGAGGTTAGAAATATTGAAGCGAAAGACAATCTGGTAGCTGATGGGTTATCTAGAAGTGCGGAGCTCTGTGATGACGCGGGAATTACAGCAACAGACCTAAATGAAGTTCGAATGTTTGCATTGCACGAAGTAAAGGAAGAAAATGCATTAAAGAGAGTGATTAAGAACTTGAGCAGAATGCAGATGACCAACTGAAATTAGTGAAGAGCTATTTAGGAAATGCGAACTATCCTAAGGTTTCGCAATACTATTGTCTGCATAAAGGTATTCTGTTTAGGAGGAAAAAGGTAGGTGTTTCTGAGTGGAAGCTGTGCTTTCCCTCACAACATGTAGACTTACTAATCGACTATATACACCTGAGGTATGGGCACTACGGTGGAAAGAAGTACATTGCAAAATTAAAAGAGAAGGTTGTGTTTGACAACATGTACCGCCGTGTGGCCAAGCGTCTAGCATCTTGTGTAGTGTGGCAGAAAGTCCGTGCTGATAACACCAGAATACAAGGGGATATGCATTCAGTAGAGCCAACTGAAACCCTAGAATTACAGGCTTGTGATTTGTTTGGCCCTCTTCCTGTTTCGAGAGGTGGTTGCACCCATGTTTTTGTTGTTGTGGAT
This sequence comes from Schistocerca americana, assembly GCF_021461395.2. Classification (NCBI taxonomy): domain Eukaryota; kingdom Metazoa; phylum Arthropoda; class Insecta; order Orthoptera; family Acrididae; genus Schistocerca; species Schistocerca americana. Next base: position 564,013,874 of record NC_060124.1, read on the forward strand.
GGATTCAGTAAATATGTTAAGCTATACTCAATTAAAAGAGCAAATGCAAAAACATTGGTAGAAAAATTGGAAAAGGATTTCTTCGTGAACGTTGGTGTTCCGAAGAATTTGCTGTCAGACAATGGGCCTCAGTTTACTTCTGATAGATTTAAAGAATGTTTGGCTAAGGCCAGAGTGAAACATCTGAAAATATCTGCGTATTTCCCCCAAGGAAATATGAGTGAACGTATTATGAGAGAATTGAATAGGCTTTGCAGGACTTATTGTGCTCAGAAACACTCAAGTTGGGCAGAGCACATCAAGTATTTTGAAAATGTAATTAACAACTTAAGGCATGATGCAACTGGTTTTGCGCCTTGCGAATTCATGTTTGGCCAAGAACCGCACAATGTGATTGCAGATATGGTAGAATTCCCTATTCTAATGCAAATATCCACAGACGAGAAGAAATTAAAGGCTAGGGCAAATATAAGAAAAACAGCATTGGAAAGGAAGAAGCGTCATGACGCAAAAGCGGTACCTACTAGTTTTGAAATAGGTCAGTTAGTCCTTGTCAAAACCAAGGAAAAATCAAAGAAAATAAATGCAGGAACAAGGAAATTCATGTTCGTATACCAAGGACCTTTCAGGATCATAGGAAAACCACATGCCAATGCATATAGGCTAGAGTACCCTAAAAGTAAAAAGCTATTAGGTCTCAGGAACGTGATCGACCTAAAGAAATTCATAGGTAGTGAATGAATGCTGTAGGGAGGAGGTTGTTCTGTAACCTCTACACAGTGTGGCAGCTGTGCAGTCCCAGCTGTGTGAGATCTTCTTTCCATTTCGGGTCTCACTCATTCTTCATCTTTCCTATCCACCTAAAATTCCGACCTCTTCTTTCCAACACAAAATTTTCCGGTATGGTTATCAAGCCAATAATAAACTAATGAATGTTGTTGGGAGGAGGTTGTTCTGTCACCTCTACACAGTGTGGCAGCTGTGCAGTCCCAGCTGTGTGAGATCTTCTTTCCATTTCAGGTCTCACTCACTCTTCATCTTTCCTATCTACAAAAAATTTCGTATGAAAATTTTCCGAAATCAATGAATGCTGTAGGGAGGAGGTTGTTCTGTAACCTCTACACAGTGTGGCAGCTGTGCAGTCCCAGCTGTGTGAGATCTTCTTTCCATTTCAGGTCTCACTCATTCTTCATCTTTCCTATCCACATAAAATTTCGACCCCTTCTTTCCAATACGAAAATTTTCTGAAATCAATGAATGCTGTATGGAGGGGGTTGTTCTGTAACCTCTACACAGTGTGGAAGCTGTGCAGTCCCAGCTGTGTGAGACCTTCTTTCCATTTCAGGTCTCACTCATTCTTCATCTTTCCTATCTACAAAAATTTCGACCCCTTCTTTCCAATACTAAAATTTTCCGTCATGGCTATAAAGCCATGAGTTCTGTAACCATTCTATCCACCTATTAGTGAAAAAAAAAACCTAATGTGACAAACCTAACAGTGACGTAAACAATAGAGAAGTATGACGTAATTAAGGTATAAATGTATTTGAGTAACAATTATGTATAGAACCACGGTAATATTGTAAGTACAAAGTGTTGCTTTATTGGAAATGGTCCACCAACAGTAATTTAAAAAGATATACAAATTCATGTACAAGCAGGATCTGAAGTGGTAGTGAAACCGAGTGTATGCATTAGAGCTAACTAATAAATAATAAAAGAGGTTGCTTTATGAAAAATATGCAGATAAGTTGTAAGAATAAACTCACCTTGTGTAGCAAGGAATGGCAGTGTAATAGAATTGAACAGTGTTTGTGGTTGAGACGTGAAGGACACGTCCCTGAAGTATTTATAAGGTTGGAGCTGGCCATTATTTAGGTGTAGTGTGTGACAGGACACACCTACATGTATTGAGGTTATGAGTTGGAGGCGTGAATGCGACCATAGGTACCCTTATGTTAGATGAGACAGAGCAGCTCATGGTGTCCTATAGGTTTAAGGAATTTAGCATTACGCTCGTCCATAAATACTTAATGCATTTTAGTGGTAGGTCGAGAGAGACTACCAGAGGTTACAGCGTCCGATCGAGTGGAAATGGATTGCCACATGAGCAGACTGATCAGCTGCAATACACTAAAGGTATACTATAAATGTGCTATCCTATGCTTTAAATGTTAATAGAGTGAGTATTACTTAAGTTCATACACTAGCAAAGTAAATAAGTAACATAATGACATACGTGAAACATTATTGATAGCTCAGCATAAATACACTTCAAAGTAAGTAAGTACATAATTGCAGATGTGGAACTGACACAGCAGGAGAGGGCCAATAAGTGGATTTTGTAGTCAACTAAACGTAGTATGTTTGAACACTCAGAACTGTACTATTACCAAAAGTTACTCACATGTACAAAGAAGCTGAGAAAACTACTAATCAAATATACTCATACTATCTCTGAGAATAATGTAATCAAAGATGAGTTAGCTAAGTGAATAAGATACAGATTTGTCAGGAATGTACCCAACATTGGTTCAGTGTTTCGGCCCAGAAATAATAAATTGAGATTTATGATTGTATGCCTTGAGCATAGATTTTCTCTAGTAAGTGACTAACGGCGTTTAGAGCCATTTTTTTTATCGATTTTGACAATTAAGTAACCACGAGAGAAAAATTGAAAAAGTTCTGTTAACTTTGTTCCAGCAAAATATTGAAAGATAAAATGTATATATCCCCATTTCATTGTGACCCTCCCATAGATGTTAAGTGGACAGAGTCTGAGGCACTCTTTTTGTTTGTTCTATAGGACAAACCAGATAATGGCAGCCTGGTAGCTGCGTGAAAGCGTGGAGTGACTTGGACACAACTCGCAGTGACCCCTCCCCTTTCCCCATGTAATTTAGAGTGAACGTGAAGGACGCACACCATAGCAACTTCCCCTCCACTACCCTGGTGAATGGAAGTGTAGAACGCCAGCCAAAGCGACTACAACCACGTGTGAAAAAAATATTTGTGAAATTTTCTTTCAGGTTTAGAAAAGACTGCTAAGAGATAATCATCTGTTTATGTGGCATGAATAATTTATTTTCTTTGAATTTGTGTATGTAAAAATGTATTTAATGGATTTAAGATTTTCATAATTTTACATATTTTTGTGTGTTTGTTTGTCTAAGGCAATATGTATGCCAAAGTGTTTCATTGACTTTGCTTAAATTTTGAGTAATAATGTTGCTTAAGAGGCAGTGAACATTCCCGCAATTTAAATAATTAAAGTAGGTAATCAGTTTTCTTTTAATATTTCTATATGTTTACAATTCAATTTTAATTTTTCATAGGGAATTAAGCTGTACTCTTGCTTCCCTTTTTGTAATTTTTTTTCTTTCATTAACATTCAAAAACAAAAAAATTTAAGTAGAGGGTGATGTAGGGAAGCAGTCTAGTCACGCCATAGTAAATTCACATCAGTCTTTCCATTGTGTGCCAGCCAGTCCGCTGTAACTAGCTCTGATGTCATAAATGTTGCGCAATACTTTAAAAATTAAGCAAATAACCTGAAACGGTTCTAACATGTCAGGAGTAGTATTCAATTAATATGTGTTGAATATCAGTTCGATAACTTTCGCCATTTTCGAAATTTGGACGTTTTTCTGTAAAAATCATTGGCGCAACAGAAAAGAGCTAGAGACTTCAAAATTTATAATTAGATTCCTTTTTCATAAATATTTAATAAAAACAGTCTTCTGGATCTCACAATTTAAGATTTTAATTGAAATTCATGATTTTCTGGTTTTTGTCTTACAAATTAAGAAAGCAAGATAGATTAAGTAGGCTAATAAATAAGGCTACGATGTTTATATTTAAGTAGAATGGAGATCCGCTATAACCATAAGGATGTGAGAAGTTTCATTTGAATACCTATAAAACTATAGCGATAGCGTATCTTCAAAGGGCCAGTTCAGAGCTCGTCTACTGCGTGCAATGTAATTAAATTAATTCTCTCGCCCAAAATATTTAACTTAGCCACGTCAAACTTTTATAATGATTACTTACCTGTGTGCTGAAGGCACATTTAAGTTGAGAGCTTCATCGGCCATCTATGATTTATTCAATAACTTAAAGTGGTGCATTACTAGCCAAGCGGGAGAGCCGATTTGATCAGGCGTTCCCTTAGCCGTCCGCACCGCGGCTTTATACATAAGAATGCTGCGCGAGGAAGCAAGGCCCCAGTTCTTTCCAGACGCTGAATGGCGCGCCATCTATGTCGTGAATCGCGTCGCGTCGGTATCATTGCTACAAACAGCCTCGGATGCCGTATTAAGTCACTCGAGATACGCGTAACCATGAAATCATTTTCGAGTGAAGTGTTAATTCTGGGTTGACTTTAATTATCGATCTTCAGTTTGCGTATTGTCGTATTTTCACGTGCCGCCGCGGGACAAACATTCTACCATTAGTTAGCGTGGCGTTTGATGAATCTTATCATCAAATTATGGCGAGCATTCATTTAAACATTTAATTTGGACATTTATAGTTGCATCAGCACATTAGACTCTGAACTGCTCTGTTAGTTAGATTGTGTGGATTCTTTTGTTTTCATCTGTGACTTTCAGAATACAGAACGTTTTTTCACGACCGTTTTTGATTATAAATCCCAGACAATCTCCTAATTCATCAGAGCTATAAGCTGTAACTATAAGTGTATTCTCAGATGAAGTGAGCACTAGGAATTCTAATTACAGGCTTCACGTTTTGCTAATCACTTTCTGGTTGCCAATATTGTAGTTAGAGAGCCAGTGTTGAGAACGGCGAAAGACATCATAAATAACATTCTAAATAATAGGAACTGGTTTAACATTCTGTAAACCAAACATTTATATAAACAACATAAAATTGACATAATTCCACCCGCCGCCTCACCAACTGATATCCGAGAATTGGAAATTAGACCACTGAAATATTTCACTCAAAACACACAGAAACATAGGAAACAAGGAAAGTACCAGAGGAATGGGAGTCAGCCCTAACACAACCCCTGCACGAGAAAATAGACAGAACAGGCCCTGACTATACAGGAATTTCAATACTACCCGTCACATATAAAGCTCCATCCAAAACCCTGTTCAGTCAGCTGCAACCTCAGATAAAAGGACGTCAAGGAATGTTCAGGAAGAAAGAAGAAAAACTCCCTCACTGAACGGACCTGGTGCCTGAAAACAACTGGGAAGTCTGTGTACAGCACAGTAACGTTCGTCCACTTCAAGAAGGTCTACTACTCCATACACAGAAACTCTTCAACTTACTGAAAAGAATGAAGGTGGACAACAAGAACTACAGTGAGGCAACAAAGGAACTGATATATGCATGAGTATTCAAATACACAGATAGGTAACAGGCAGAATACGGCGCTGCCTGCGGCAACGCCAATATTAGACAACAAGTTCCTGGCGCAGTTGTTAGATCGGTTTCTGCTGCTATGATGGCAGATTACTAAAATTTAAGCGAGTATGAACGTGGTGTTGTAGTTAACGCACAAGCGATGGGACACATGATCTCCGAGGTAGCGATGAAGTGGGGATTTTCCCGTACGACCGTTTCACAAGGGATAAAGGTGAATTATCCGATATTGTTGCTGCCGGAAAAAGATCCAACAAGAACGGGACCAACGATGATTGAAGAGAATCGTTCAACTTGACAGAATTGCAGCCCTTCCGGAAGTTGCTGCAGATTTCAATGCTGGGCCATCAACAAGTCTCAGTGTGCAAACTATTCAACGAAACATCATCGATATGGGCTTTCGGAGCCGAAGGCCCACTCGTGTACCCTTGCTGACTATACGACACAAAGCTTTACTCCTCGCCTGGGCCCATCAACACCGACATTGGACTATTGGTGACAGGAAACATGTTGCCTGGTCGGACGAGCCTCGTTTCAAATTGTATCGAGCGGATCGACGTGTACGGGTATGGAGACTGCCTCATGAAACCATGGAACCTGCAAGTAAGCAGGTGACTGTTCAAGCTGGTGGAGGCTCTGTGATGATGTGGGGCGTTTGCAGTTGGAATGATATGGGACCCTTGATACGTCTAGATATGACTCTGACAGGTGACACATACGTAAGCATCCTGTCTGATCACCTGCATCCATTCATGTCCATTGCTCATTCTGGCAGACTTGGACAATTCCAACAGGACAATGCGACATCCGACACGTCCAGATTTGCTACAGAATGGATCTAGGAATACTCTTCTGAGTTTAAACACTTCCGCTGGTCAGCAAACTCTCCAGACTTGAACATTATTAAACACATTGATGTTCAGAAGTGATCTCCATTCGCTCGTACTCTCACGGATTTATGGACAGCCCTGCAGGATTCATGGTGTCAATTCCGTTCAGCACTACTTCAGACACTAGTCGAGTCTAAGCCACGTCGTGTTGCGCCTTTCTGCGTGCTCGTGGGGGCCCTACACGATATTCGACAGATGTAACAGTTTCTTCGGATCTTCAGTGTAAAAGACAATCAAGGAGCCATTAATAAATACAAGAACCAAAGCGTAATTCATGGGAGAGGTCTCCGAATTGATCGGAAGCGAGACAAAGTGAGACGAGGAGGCAAATAGCCTGTCACCAACTGTGTTAAACTTAGATTTAGGAAAATAATTAGGGCATGGAAAAAGCAGTCAATCAGTTAAAGATGGGCAGACATACGGAAAGGATCGTCAGCAAAAAGGCCTGACGGTTGTTCTTGATATAGCAGTCGTAAAAAAATAACAGAAAGGAAATCAATGAAGCTCTGGAGATACAACATGAAATCTCAGGAAAACATATAAAAAACGCAGTACGTAGACTCAAAATCCACAGACAGACACCCCCTTCTAACAATACCATCACTTGCAAAGTAGGTTAGAAATCAGATTAATGATGTTGCTCACGCAGCATATGTTCGCTTCATCGGGAAACAACAAAATTATTGACTGTGGATGGTATCGTCAGAATGAAAATAATGAAGTCACTGTAAAAAAGTCATTAATTTTGGCACTTATCTTGAATGGATTCCCATGTAGATTTCGTCGAAGTTCTTATGGCTCATCTTGTTGATTCTAGAGTGATTCCACCTTGACTGCTAGAAGGTCCAGATCTGTATTTTAGCAATATTTGAAAACCTAACAAATGCGTTTTTCACGAAATTCTTAATGATCAAACAATCCCAGATCAGAACAATGGTATGGTAGAAATAATTTTTGACTTGGTGTTCACGATCCACATTTTTATTAAACTTCTTGTAAATTCACATATACTTCTTCTTCATTGTCACGTCATCAAGAAAACAGTTTTGTATCAATCTTCATATATTTAATTTCCACTTTAAACAAACACAAGACTTGACTGTTCTTTTACAAAGCGAAATAACAACTTCTGCAAAGTGAAACAAAGACTGCTCTGTGCGCATTCGCGCCGAAATGGTTACAAGTCAAAGATTATAACAGTCTCACAGAAATGAATGCACACAAGAACCATATCACTGTAATATATCGATACATCAGAGTACCTATACATTAATAAAAGCAAATGTGAATATTGTCGCAAAAGTATGTCTGTTACTTCGCAGAAATGTAGTACGATATTACCGGTATCGAGAACTGGGTTTGGAGTGCCGTAATGGTCACGTAAATAAAGAACCATTACACCCTGAAAACTAAAAGTATAAGTAGGAATTTTCATGTGGCATGTAGACATTATACGATAACAGGACTGAAATCTTCGGCAATGGAGATCAAGGGATACAGCACTATACTAGAAATATCTTTGAGATACAGCGTACACGTAAGAACTCACTACGTTCACGTGCGTTACTATACTGGTTATAGGTACATTAAATGTAATACTTCGCACCGCTGTTACAGCTGCGAATAGATGACATGCGTAAGCGAAGCGCATACTCTTCCAAAAGCGACGCCAACATGGTCCGGGAAGCGCGTGCGGTTTCCCATTATTTATAATGCAAACAGACCGCGATGGCCATTTGCTGGCACAAGTGTCGGCGTCGCTATCGACCACTAGAGTGGATATTCGGCCGCTGGCTGCCATTGCGCGGTTTCCCATATACGCCGTAATATTTTGTCCGTCACCACTAACAGTGGCTGTTGCTGCGACCGCCTAGTTCGCAGGTGACCTCACACAGTGTATTATGAGGGGACACACGTATTGACCATTTACCGATAACTATCATACTCTGGCAAGGCACCTCGCATACATAAGACCAGAAATTCAGTTCAGGTTCCCTACCATTGTAATGTATTTACAGTTACTCATTTGATTAAATCACAAATGGTCATCATAAACAGAGTTTCAGAGCAGCTAGGTCTTTCAGTATGTAAAGATAACATTTAATATTGCTTCATTACATCCGGGATGAACCAGAACTACACCGACGAACATTCATAGCTGCTAGTATTGGGAAAAATGAAAAACAAATATCTAGGAAAAATTGACTGAAAGTGCAAAGCATAAGAACTATGCGAACATGCTCCTCTTCGACACTAACGAGCAAGGTGGTGCAATGGTTAGCATGCTGGACTTGCCTTCGGGAGGCCGACGGATCAAGCCCACGTCCAGCCATCCTGATTTACGTTTTCCGTGATTTCCCTTAATCGCTTCAGGCAAATGCCGACATGGTTCCTTTGAAAGGACACGGCCGATTTCCTTCCCAATCCTTCCCTCACCCGATGGGGCCGATGACCTAACTGTTCGGTCCCCTTCACCAGTTCAACCGAACAACATCTTCTATACCACGAAACATTTGGCGTCTAGTGCAAGCTCTTTGATTTCCACACTTAGGAAGGTGGAGTATGGACAAAGGCAAGCGAAATATTTCCAGTAAACATAGGCTCTAATACATATACCTCAAGGATTAACTTATTCAGTAGATGAGATGTGTTTTTCACTAGCGATGACGAGCAAATGCTCTTAGTACTTTTGCACTTCAGAGCCCGAGTTTAACGGATATTATCTTCTTGGTTTGATACATACTGCCACCTCCGAAAGTTAGTAGGTGAAGTTCTGATTCACCCTGTGTACATAAAGTTCTCTGCAAGACGTAAGTAGGGGCTTTATGAAGTAGAGTAAAACATAGGTGGCAGTCAAATGAAAACAAGACAGGTGGAAAAAAGTAAATAAACTGTTTGTTATATCAAAAGCAACAGCAATAATTGTTAATACACAGACCGAAGAAAAAAACTGCAACACTAAAAAGTAATTAATGTAGCATGAATATATATTTCTGTTGGATATTGTTGAGTGATTAACACTGCGAGATCACAGGTTAATGTAAACGCGAGATAATCCATTCCAAGTGTGAAATGCTGGTCCATTAATAACAGGCGTAACCGCCAGAATGTCAAATTTAAACATGAAAACGTCCAACCATTGGGCTGTACAAATTCCGAATGTCAATTTGAGGGATGGAGTTCCATGCCTGTTGCACTTCGGCTCTCAATCCAGGGACGGTTAATGATATTTGTGGATGACACTTTAGTTGAAACTTCCTGACAGATTAAAACTGTGTGCCCGACCAGGACTCGAACTCGGGACTTTTGCCTTTCGCGGGCAAGTCCTCTACCAACTGAGATACCGAAGCACGACTCACGACCGGTACTCACAGCTTTACTTCTGCCAGTATCTCGTCTCCTACCTTCCAAACTTTACAGAAGTTCTCCTGCGAAATTTGCAGAACTAGCACTCCTAAAAGAGAGGATCTGTGGAGACGTGGCTTAGCCACACCGTGGGGGATGTTTCCAGAATGACATTTTCACTCTGCAGCGGAGTGTGCGCTAATATGAAACTTCCTGGCAGATTAAAACTGTTTTAATCTGCCAGGAAGTTTCATATCAGCGCACACTCCGCTGCAGAGTGAAAATGTCATTTTGGACACTTTAGTTGTTGACTGATGATGAACAAATACGTGCTCGATTGGAGACAGATCTGGTGATCGAGCAGACCAAGACAACGTGACGACAGTCTTTAGAGCATGTTGAGTTACAACAGCGGTATGTGGGCGAGCGTTATCCTATTGGAAAACATCCCCTGGAATGCTGTTCATGAATGGCAGCACAAAAGGTCGAATCACCAGACTGATATATAATTTTGCAATCACAGTGCATAGGATAACCTCGGGAGTGTTCCTGTCGTCTTGCGAAATCGCGCTCCACACCGTAACTTCAGGTGTAGTTCCTTTGTATCTAGCACGTATGCTGGTTGGTTGTTAGCTCTCAACTGCCCTCTTTCTTACCAACACACAGACATCAACGACAGCGAGGCAAAATCATTTTTAACCAGAAAACAGAACAAATTTTCAACTCACCCTCCAATGAGCTCGCGCATAACGCCGCTGGAGTAGCAAATTGCGGAGTTTGGGGTCAGTGGAGTGGAGGCAAAGGACCCTGACTCGGAGCTTTCCTTGAAGCAGCCTATTTGTAACAATCCTTTGTGTCACTGTCGTGCCGACTGCCGCTCAAATTGCTTCTGCAGATGCACTACGATTTGTCAGAGCCATACTCCAAGCACTATGATCTTCCCTATCGGTAGTGCCACGTATCCATTATCATAACCTCACTGGGTTTGAAGGAGGTCATGCAATAGGGCTACGAGAAGTTGGATTGTCCTTTCGCGATCTTGCAGAAAGACTTAGCTGTAATGTAGCCTTGATTGCTGGCAGAGCCCAGTCTTCTCGCGACCGTAAATCAAATCAGTCTTCTTATGACCGTACATTATCGTTACCACTTCTGCCAGTAATCATGGCTACATTACTGCGAAGTCTTTCTGCAGTATCGCAAAAGGAACATCCAGACTTCGTAGCCCTATTGCACGACCTCGTTCAAACCCAGTGAGGTTATAATAATGGCGCCTTTGTCGTCATAAATGCGTTCTTGTTAACATTATCTCACCACGTCCATTCTCGAAGGTGTCCGCCCCTGGTAGATGAGTGGCCAGCGCGACGGAAGGTCATCCCTAACGGCCCGGACTCGATTCCCGGCTTGGTCGGAGAATTTCTCCGCTCAGGGGCTGGGTGTTGTCTTGTCATAATCATCATCATTTCATCCCCACAGACTCGCTAGTCGCCGAAGTGGCGTCAATTCGAAAGACTTGCACCAAGCAAACTGTCTACCACACGGGAGGCCCTGGCCACACGGAATTTCCATGTCTCGAAGGTAGCTAACACTGACGACTGTTACAGTTAGTGTTTAAAGCACATCTGATTTTCATCCTCATAATGGCGCTGCTAGCGCCAGTCTTATATGACTGGTGTCAAATTTGAACAGACTACATCTTTCAGATGTAGAAAAACGCCTACCAACTCTCGTCTATGTCTCGCAATGCCTCCTAGGAGCTATGACATTTTTCTTCCGTCAGTGTATATTCCACTGTGGTACCAGACGGTCAAAGCCTTCATGGAAAAATGTTTACTGTGGGATTAAGGAATCATGATTGTATCCAGGCGCACAGTTCTTCACTCCAAGGAAATCGACGGCCACGAACATCTTTATTTAGTGCACAAAAAATACGGAAATAGCATGGAGAGGGATCCATATACTATGGAGAATGTTACGCTGAAAAAGTTTAAAAGTTTCGCTGGGAAGTCCTTATATTTCCTTCATACGGTCCCGATCTCTCGCAATGCGATTTTCATTTGTTTTGGAACCCTGCTGGAAGGCATTCGTGGTCGCTAATTTGCTGCGCATGAAGAGATGCACGCCTTGGTACAATCATGGTACCGTATGAAACCGCAAATTTTTTTCAGGAAGACATTAGCACTATTGTCTCGCAGTGCGATAAATGTCTTAAAAGTTACGGTGATTGCTTTTAAAGTAATGAACGTTTACTCACTTTTTATCTTGGTCTTGCTTTATTTGCCTGATCTTCATCTGAACTACTAGGTGGAATTGAATGAATGGGCTGAGGTATGATGGCAGAGGTCGTCTTGCACAGGAAAACGTACGTCACATGGCGTAAGGTCACCGTGACTGTTGCGCCAAACAGGGCTGGCGCCGCAACACGAACGAGTTTAAGGATACGGAAAATACATTGTGGGTCAATCAGCAAGCAGTTGTAGTTCACTGAGCTGGTGTCGTACAGTACAACAGGGCTCGGAGACGACATGTGGATGACTTCACATAAGCATGCATCATCGGGAAAGTGGAAGGAGGGCGAATTGTCAGGACTGCAGCCGTGGAGTCTGGTACCAGCTCACGCCATTGTGGAGCGTTGAGAACCGCAGTCACTGCTGCGCACAAGATAAGGACTAAAGTAAGTTTCGCATGATGTGTCACTGGCAAGTAACGTAGCTCGACGAAACTTGGATCATACATAGAAAAATCTCCCACAGTAGAGTACTGAAGGTTGTTGTTGTTGTTGTGGTCTTCAGTCCTGAGACTGGTTTGATGCAGCTCTCCATGCTACTCTATCCTGTGCAAGCTTCTTCGTCTCCCAGTACCTACTGCAATCTACATCCTTCTGAATCTCCTTAGTGCATTCATCTCTTGGTGACCCTCTACGATTTTTACCCTCCACGCTGCCCTCCAATACTAAATTGGTGATCCCTTGATGCCTCAGAACATGTCCTACCAACCGATCCCGTCTTCTGGTCAAGTTGTGCCACAAACTTCTATTCTCCCCAATCCTATTCAATACTTCCTCATTAGTTATGTGATCTACCCATCTAATCTTCAGCATTCTTCTGTAGCACCACATTCTGAATGCTTCTATTCTCTTCTTGTCCAAACTATTTATCGTCCATGTTTCACTTCCATACATGGCTACACTCCATACAAATGCTTTCAGAAATGACTTCCTGACACATAAATCTATACTCGATGTTAACAAATTTTTCTTCTTCAGAAAAGCTTTCCTTGCCATTGCCAGTCTACATTTTATATCCTCTCTACTTCGACCATCATCAGTTATTTTGCTCCCCAAATAGCAAAACTCCTTTACTACTTTAAGTGTCTCATTTCCTAATCTAATTCCCTCAGCATCACCCGACTTAATTCGACTACATTCCATTATCTTCGTTTTGCTTTTGTTGATGTTCATCTTATATCCTCCTTCCAAGACACTGTCCATTCCATTCAACTGCTCTTCCAAGTCCTTTGCTGTCTCTGACAGAATTACAATGTCATCAGCGAACCTGAAAGTTTTTATTTCTTCTCCATGGATTTTAATACCTACTCCGCATTTTTCTTTTGTTTCCTTTACTGCATGCTCAGTATACAGATTGAACAACATCGGGGAGAGGCTACAACCCTGTCTTACTCCCTTCCCAACCACTGCTTCCCTTTCATACCCCTCGACTCTTATAACTGCCATCAGGTTTCTGTACAAATTGTAAATAGCCTTTCGCTCCCTGAATTTTACCCCTACCACCTTTAGAATTTGAAAGAGAGTATTCCATTCAACATTGTCAAAAGCTTTCTGTAAGTCTACAAAAGCTAGAAACGTAGGTTTGCCTTTCCTTAATCTTTCTTCTAAGATAGGTCGTAAGGTCAGTATTGCCTCACGTGTTCCAGTGTTTCTACGGAATCCAAACTGATCTTCCCCAAGGTTGGCTTCCACTAGTTTTTCCATTCGTCTGTATAGAATTCGTGTTAGTATTTTGCTCTGAAGGTAATAGAAAGAAATAAACAGTGAGACGATAAAAATAACACTTTTATTCAAAGACGATAACTACACTGAAGTGACCACGACTTATTGTGGTGCACTGGACATTACAAAACGAGAGACACGTTTCTTAAATGTATGTCCCAGAAAGTGCTCCCATGATAGCCACAAGGTTGGTAAGGAGTGAGCCGCGCAGCTCACCTTCCTACGAAGTTCCGGTCTATCTGTTGTTTGCTTGTTCGTTTCTGAGACAATCTTGTCCCGGTGGAGGCGGTGGCGACGCGGCGGCAGCTCAATTTCAGCGACGGTGGCCGCGAGAGGACGCAATCGGCGGTACAGCGGAGGGAGTGATCGATGCAAGTCAAGTCTTGTGGGGCGACTCGGGAAAGACGGGAAGTGGCAGCGGAGTTAGATGTGACCACCAGAACGGACAGAAGGAGGCGTCATCGGTTTTCAGAATGAGAGGACCGCGGGTGTTCGCATTCGGTTGAAGGGAGTCGTCGTCCGCCCTGGTCGTTTTTCCACTACTTAGTAACCTTCTTTTGCTTCTGTTGTTTGGTGGAGTGGCTGCAGTGCTGTGATCCCGGAACGAACTTAGATCCAAGTTACAAAACTCTGACTGGTGGCTTAGCTGACAGCTTACGTGAATTCCCGAAAGAATAAACCTGGGTAGTGCCGACACGGTGGCAGTTGTTTCTTATTTATCAGCTAATGTGAAGTCTATTTACTGACATTTTCGAGGTAATTGGTGTGTGTCCTTAAGCCACACATTGAAATGCGAAAGTTTGTGTCTCCTCCAGACTTGACCCTAGTTGGGCGGCTCTTTGCATTAATTTCTGTGTCTATCTCTTTAGTTGTTCTGGGTCTCCGTAAAGTCTCTTTTGTGTTTTGGTTCGATACAGCCACAAGGGGATCGCGGGTCTTGTTTTGTGCCCATTGCCTTTCGAGCCCTTGTACCTCGGTGCTTCCATATTGGTTGTGCTCCCACAAAGGCATTATACTAGTTTGCAGTGAACTTCTACTTTTGCCAGCGAGAGGGTCACTCCTTGGAGAAGACGACGCCAGTCTCATGGGGCGGAAGGATACCCTACCTGCGACAACCGAGGGATGACAGCCGTGCAAATGGCTCACCAAATCCAGGATTACGTAAATCAGTTTATACGCTTTTGCAAAACTGAGTTGAAAGCACATATTGGGAGTATCTCTCAAATGGTTGCTCTCCGTAACTGGTTAATACCTTTCTTTAGAAAGAGAAAAGAAATTTCCTGTTTGGTAACTGAGAAAAAGATGTAAGGTGTCGCTCCCCACGGATATACGTACCTTCAGACAGCTCAAGTATGCGTCTCAGGACCTACAGGATTGAGCAGAACAACGCAATGTCAACTGGACGCAGGTAGTCAGTCCAGCTTCATAGCAAAATCGCTGATTGATGATCTCAAACTGCAAACGGTAGACCGACAAGAACTAACCGTTTGTTCCTTTGAATCAAACCCTACACGCCCAAGCCACCGTAGGCTTGTTCAGTTTGTTTACTCTTAGGGCAGTGTATCTTTTACATGTTGTGTTGTATGTTCTGTTACTATGTAATAAAGTGTTGTTAGACTGCTAGTCGCTGCTCTCCTGTGATTACGACATAAGAACTTGGGGGGGGGGCGGGGGGGGGGGGGGGGGGAAGGATGGTGGGAAATGCTGTCATACACTTGTCGGCAAGTTCTCTTAGTGTTGCTGAAAGTAAAAAGGGGCTGCAGGTCAGGCCGAATAGGAGCCTGTTATACCGGTATTGTGTTAGTTCGTCCGTCGTTTGAAGATTTCCTGTTTGATCCTGGATAATTTTGAACCACAAGAATCTAGTCAAGTCTTTGTCCTTTTCGTTCAAGATTAATTGAAGGAAAGCTTGTGTGATATCCGCGACGATAGCCGTAGAGTATAGCTTGAAGCGCAGTAAAATTTCCAGAATCTCTGGTAATAGTTTCCGTCCTACTTCTAATACCTCATTCAGAGGAGGTGCATTGTTTTCGTGAGATGAGGTGTCAAAGACTATTCTCCACTTATTGGTTCCATATTTCTCCTTACTCACTGCATGATGAGGGAGATAAAATAGCTCCTTTCCTGAGAGTGGGGTGGGAGCGACCTCTACTTGCCTCTTCGTAATGTAGTCTAGCATAAGATCGAAATACATTTGCTTAAAGGTCTCTTGATGTTGACATCTTTTCTTAAGGTACTTGAATCGTTTTCCCGCGATCAGTTTGTTACTCGAAAGCACTGTATGTAGCCTTTTGGGAAGTGTAACCACTGTTCGATGATCTTTTATAGAGAAAGATGTTCTAAACTCTTCAAGAAGTGCCGGCCGCGGTGGTCTAGTGGTTCTAGGCGCTCAGTCCGGAACCGCACGACTGCTACGGTCGCAGGTTCGAATCCTGCCTCGGGCATGGATGTGTGTGAGGTCCTTAGGTTAGCTAGGTTTAAGTAGTTCTGAGTTCTAGGGGACTGATGACCACAGATGTTAAGTCCCATAGTGCTCAGAGCTATTTGAACCATTTTTTTCTTCAAGAAGTCTCGTATCCTTGTTGTTCACAGGTAGATCCTGATCGGCCAAAATCCCTATAGTTTCCAAGTCCCAAAAGCGTCTGAAATCATTGTCCGAGGGCAGAGGAGATCGGTCACTCTGAGCAAAATTTACCATGGTTGCGTGCACTCAGGCTTGTGACTTGTTACCACTGAGTGTCCAGCCAAACAGAGAAGGAACTAACACTAAGGTTTCAGAGATGCGTATGGGCGAATTGTGCTTCACTATCTTCCAATAAAAATCGCCTCCTACAAGAATCTCCACGGGAAGATCTGTTGAATCGGTTTTCCGATCTGCTAGCGTAACCTTACGGGTATCTGGTAAACTCTTTATATGTTGTGGAACTGAAGGCTGGTGAGAAATAACGTGAGTTCTTTCAAAGGCAGTAAGTGGCACTGAAGAATTCTTCCAAAGCCCCTTCATATTAAACTGAACAGCGATTTTGCTATGACGCTGGACTGACTACCTGCTTCCAGTAGACGTCGCGTTGTTCTGCTCAATCCTGTTGGTCCTGAGACGCATACTTGAGCTGTCTGAAGGTACGTTTATCCGTGGGGAGCGACAGATACCTTTCCCACGGAAGTAATGTTTGTTTCACCCGCAGGACTCCTAATATCCTTTCGTTCCTCACAAATGGACTTGTGATGCAGTCTTTTACAGTTAACACACCGAGCTTTTTCTTTCTTTTTGCAATTTGACACTTTGTGCCCACGTTGAAGACAAAGAAAGCATCTGTTTGCTAGTTTCAATCTATCTATTCGATCATTAACGCGTACGATCTTCTTACGTAAGGTTCCGATAAATATTCTGGACCCTTTGGGAGTTTAATATCTTAAAGTATTTGATACATATTGCGTAAGTTGTGTTAAAAGCACATTTTTGGAGAGCCTCTTAAGCTGTTTGTTTTCTCTGTTAAGTGGTTAACATTTCTCTTAAGAATTGAGCAATTGTAAATCTATCGCAAGCATTAGAGTAGGCTTGTAGTGTACATACGTGTTTTCTATTTCAGACCTTTAAACTTTGTAATGACATCAGCAGTGAGGTGAAAGCTAGAATAGCAGCAAAAAATGTTACTTTGACACACTACCCATGCTTAGAAGCTCATTTCTATCAGCATGTTATAGTCTTAGGTGGAGATTTCAATTTACCAGATATAGACTGGGACACTCAGATGTTTAGTGACATTATACTGAGTGCACTATCCGAAAATTACCTCGAGCAATTAAACAGAGAACCGACTCGTGGAGATAACATCTTGGACCTACTGATAACAAACAGTCCCGAACTTTTCGACTCTTCACGTGCAGAACAGGAAATCAGTGATCATAAGGCCGTTGCAGCATCCCTGAATATGGAAGGTAATAGGAATATAAAAAAAGGGAGGAAGGTTTATCTGTTTAGCAAGAGTAATAGAAGGCAGATTTCAGACTACCTAACAGATCAAAATGAAAATTTCTGTTCCGACACTGACAATGTTGAGTGTTTATGGAAAAAGTTCAAGGCAATTGTAAAATGCGTTTTAGACAGGTACGTGCCGAGTAAAACTGTGAGGGACGGGAAAAACCCACGGTGGTACAACAAAAAAGTTAGGAAACTACTGCGAAAGCAAAGAGAGCTTCACTCCAAATTTAAACGCAGCCAAAACCTCTCAGACAAACAGAAGCTAAACGATGTCAAAGTTAGCGTAAGGAGGGCTATGCGCGAAGCGTTCAGTGAATTCGAAAGTAAAATTCTATGTACCGACTTGACAGAAAGTCCTAGGAAGTTCTGGTCTTACGTTAAATCAGTAAGTGGCTCAAAACAGCATATCCAGACACTCCGGGATGATGATGGCATTGAAACAGAGGATGACACGCGTAAAGCTGAAATACTAAACACCTTTTTCCAAAGCTGTTTCACAGAGGAAGACCGCACTGCAGTTCCTTCTCTAAATCCTCGCACAAACGAAAAAATGGCTGACATCGAAATAAGTGTCCAAGGAATAGAAAAGCAACTGGAATCACTCAACAGAGGAAAGTCCACTGGACCTGACGGGATACCATTTCGATTCTACACAGAGTACGCAAAAGAACTTGCCCCCTTCTAATAGCCGTGTACCGCAAGTCTCTAGAGAAACGGAAGGTTCCAAATGATTGGAAAAGAGCACAGGTAGTCCCAGTCTTCAAGAAGGGTCGTCGAGCAGATACGCAAAACTATAGACCTATATCTCTGACGTCGATCTGTTGTAGAATTTTAGAACATGTTTTTTGCTCGAGTATCATGTCGTTTTTGGCAACCCTGAATCTACTATGTAGGAATCAACATGGATTCCGGAAACAGCGATCGTGTGAGACCCAACTCGCTTTATTTGTTCATGAGACCCAGAAAATATTAGATACAGGCTCCTAGGTAGATGCTATTTTTCTTGACTTCCGGAAGGCGTTCGATACAGTTCCGCACTGTCGCCTGATAAACAAAGTAAGAGCCTACGGAATATCAGACCAGCTGTGTGGCTGGATTGAAGAGTTTTTAGCAAACAGAACACAGCATGTTGTTATCAATGGAGAGACGTCTGCAGACGTTAAAGTAACCTCTGGCGTGCCACAGGGGAGTGTTATGGGACCATTGCTTTTCACAATATATATAAATGACATAGTAGATAGTGTCGGAAGTTCCATGCGACTTTTCGCGGATGATGCTGTAGTATACAGAGAAGTTGCAGCATTAGAAAATTGTAGCGAAATGCAGGAAGATCTGCAGTGGATAGGCACTTGGTGCAGGGAGTGGCAACTGTCCCTTAACATAGACAAATGTAATGTATTGCGAATACATAGAAAGAAGGATCCTTTATTGTGTGATTATATGATAGCGGAACAAACACTGGTAGCAGTTACTTCTGTAAAATATCTGGGAGTATGCGTGCGGAACGATTTGAAGTGGAATGATCATATAAAATTAATTGTTGGTAAGGCGGGTACCAGGTTGAGATTCATTGGGAGAGTGCTTAGAAAATGTAGTCCATCAACAAAGGAGGTGGCTTACAAAACTCTCGTTCGACCTATACTTGAGTATTGCTCATCAGTGTGGGATCCGTACCAGATCGGTTTGACGGAGGAGATAGAGAAGATCCAAAGAAGAGCGGCGCGTTTCGTCACAGGGTTATTTGGTAACCGTGATAGCGTTACGGAGATGTTTAATAAACTCAAGTGGCAGACTCTGCAAGAGAGGCGCTCTGCATCGCGGTGTAGATTGCTCGCCAGGTTTCGAGAGGGTGCGTTGCTGGATGAGGTATCGAATATATTGCTTCCCCCTACTTATACCTCCCGAGGAGATCACGAATGTAAAGTTAGAGAGTTTAGAGCGCGCGCGGAGGCTTTCAGACAATCGTTCTTCCCGCGAACCATACGCGACTGGAACAGGAAAGGGAGGTAATGACAGTGGCACGTAAAGTGCCCTCCGCCACACACCGTTGGGTGGCTTGCGGAGTATAAATGTAGATGTAGATGTAGATGTAGAAAATCAAACATCCTCGTTTACAAAACAGTTATAAAACAAGTTGTTGTGTGCGGTGCCGAGACGTGGACCATAACTGCAAATGAAGAAAGGACCTTTAGCATTTGCGAGAGAAAGGATCGGCTTAAAATATACGGCCCAATATACGATCAAAAATGTTGGCGTATCCGCACGAGTACAGACTTAGAACAACTTTTTGAGGAACCTGACATTATCACTACCACTAAAATGAGAATACTGCGGTGGGCAGGACACATGGTCATAATGGAGCAAGACAGAACATGTGAGACAATTTTTGATGGCAAGACTGGAGGCAGACGACGGAGGTGACGTTGCAGAGTGAGATGGGTAGACGGAATTAAGGAAGACATGAAAACGTTTGGAGTCAGAGGGTGGAGACGGACAACTATGGATCAGGCAGAATGACAGCACATTGTGATGCAGGCTAAGGCCCTTCAAGGGGTGTAGAGCCGAGAAGTAAGTGAGTAAGTAACCAATCTTTGTTATTATACTTTTTGAAACACCGTGAATGTTTTCTTATCGAAAAATCTTGGGTGTTGTTTAAATAAGATTAAATGGTGAAAGATGTTTTCCCTGAACCTCGCCTAGCCGTTCCACGTTCCCTTGGCCTTGTTTCTAAAACTGTTATTACGTTTTGGTTGACCATGTCAAGTAGTCATTTAGAGAGTGGTTTTATTGCCGGGGCAGGGCAGGAACTTTTGAGTATCTTTCACTTTAATTGTTTATTTAATGACATAACATTTTTGGTAAATTATTTTTACTTACAAATTTTTGATTTTCAGGCTACGATTTACTATGGAGAAGCGGGCCTGCGGCTCAACTTGTTACAGAGAGAGCGGATTGCCTACGAAGCTAAGATCTGCTCTCAAGTTCACAAGGGAAGCGTTACCGATGTCACTGCGTGGTAGAGGGCGGCGTTTGAGGAGACCCTCGTCGTCACTGCACAAACTGTTGGTGAGGCAGGAGACGTGTTGTCACATTATACTGCTGCGTTGGCCACTTTAGCGCAGAACATCCATTTTCTTGACGGCGCTCCTCACACTTGTCAACAACTTGCTCGCCTTCAGGTACAACTAGTGCACTGGAAAAACCGGGTTAGTGATCTTGGCTTTCCTTAGCCTGGAGCCGATCAAGTGCAAGTTATTCAACAACTGCAGGGCCAGGCTGCGAAATTGAAAGGTGATGTAAATCGCTTGCTTTAGAGGATGAAGCAAGTTCGAGTGAGGACCAGGTTTCTGACACCGAAGTTGGGCTGAATAATCTCGGTCAAGTGGTTACTTTGCCTCAGCGTTTTGCCACGAGTAATTTTAGTAAACTGCCATACCCTATGGGAATTTTGTCGAGGGAAATTGATATGTAGTCCATTGAGCCCGTGAGTGACGTCGACCCGGTTTTATGGCCTTCTGTTAAATCTGAGCGTCATGGTGATGTATAGAATTTACCTCACGGTCAGGGTCTTCAGTTTCTGTACCCGTTAACTAGTGGGCCATTGAGTCAAGTTTTTGCTGACATTTTGTGCGAAGAAAAGGTGTTGACGGAGTTACGTGAACGGGCGAGCAGTTTCAAACCGTCCCCCGTTTGAACAACGAATTGCAGTGTACGAATTATTCGTGGGTTCAATCAAGTAATGAGTCCTTGAATAAATATAATGAGCTATCCGAACCGCTGCTTTGGCTTCATAATTGCAAGTTCCCGAGGGTCAAATTGTCGACAACATATTGGAAGGCATCAGGCCGGAGTATCGATCTTGCATCACTTTAGCTAGCAAACCCTCCACTTTTGAACAGTTCAGTTCTTTGGTTTCCAGAATTGAGGGATAATCAGCGTGTTCAGTCATCTTTTGGTTGTTTGGGAGCTAGCGGTTGTCTGGTGCCACCTAAATTCGATAGTGTCCGGCGACAACTATGAGAAGTCTGTCTTCGTTGCTGGCAGATCGGACGTTTTGTTCGTTAGTATCTGGTTCAGTCAAAAGTGGAGGCTGACAGTTGACGGTGTCGGAAGTCGAGAAAGGATTTCATACCTTTCTTTCACAGGCGTTGTCGTCGCATTGGGGGCGTAGTGGCTGAGCCCTTACCCTTTGTGAGTGCTTAGTTGAATCAGAGCCAGTTGGCACCCTTGTTGATTCTGAGAGTTCAATATCGCTGCTGGACTATCATTTGTACCTGGGGCAGTGATGTTTACTGTTTCCTCTCTTAAAAACTTATTCTCGGAAGCGTCGATCTGTTAGCGGCCATCAACTGCTTTTAGTCGGCGAGTTTGTGGATAGTTTCAATATTTTGAAGGATTTCGAAGTTTTCTTGGGCGGTTAAGTTGATAGTTGTAACGTATTTGCCAGTTAATTTTACCCTAGGCTTTGATTTTATATCCCACAGGGGATTAATGTTAGATGGTCAACAACGCGCAACTTGTTGCCTGGGGAGCAACTCGGTTTATGCTCGTGTAATATTCATTGCCGATGTGTCTGTTATGCCTGCTACTGGGCGTTATGAACTGAAGCATTTGGAGCCACAAGAAAGGGAACATTTGTAGTGGGTGTTCGACAAGTTTTCGGAAGTGGCACCAATAGGCTTGGCATGACTAACACTATCCAGTATAAAATGCTGTTGAATGACGATATTCTGTTTCGACAATTGCCCTACACGTTATCCATGCCCTTCTCGCCCTCTCCCGCTCCCCCCCCCCCCCCTCCCCATCCCGTCCAATATTATTGGTTCCTAAGGGCAGTAAGGCCGAGTTCCGACCGGTAGTGGATTACAGGTTGGTGAACGAAAAGGTTGTCTTGTAATCTGTACATTTATCTGATATTCATCACTGTTTCACATGGTTCTCTGGAGAAAAGTATTTTACGTTTTGGACTTGAAAAAAGCCTGTTACCATATTCCGCTGTCAGAGGATTCCAAGCACATTACCACCTTATGTGCTGATGGAATCTCTTCGAGTTTAACACGGTCCCATTTGCTCTGCCAATAGGAGCGGCTGTTTTATCTGGGTTAGTGGATCGGGTGATCGGTGACTTAAAACGTTTATACATCTATTTTGACGATGTTATCTATAGCGCCACCTTTGAGAAACAAATGCGTCATTTACAAGCAGTGTTGGAGAGGTTTAGGGAGGCAGGTTTGATCGCGAAACCTTCTCAGCATACGTTCCAGCGCCGGAAGATTTCCTTTATAGGCCATTTAGAATCTGCAGAAGAGATTAGGATGGATCAGGAGCGTTCGAATGATCTGCGAAAATTTTCCCCTCCTCTTAATAACGAGGACGTCACCAGATTCACTGGCCAACTATTTCCACAAATTTGGGCCGAACGTCCCACAGTTGGCCACCCCTCTTAATGAATTACGTAGAAAATTAGTTAATTTTCGTTGGGATTAAACTCACCAGGCATCCTTCGAATCTACTACGCATGCTCTTAGCAATCCGGCCGTCCTGAGTAGCCTAAACGTCGAGTTGCCCTCTGTGGTCCAAATTGACGCCTCTACTTGCCAGGTGGTGGCAGTCCTCCTCTAACAACAGGAAGCGGAATGTGGACCAGTGTCCTGTGTGTCTAGAAGGTTGTCCCTGGCAGTGCGTAAGTATTCTGTCTACGAATGGGAGGCTCTAGCAGTCCTCTCTCTAGAAGAGATTAGGTTTTACTATGAGCACCGCCAATTTTTCCTAGAAACTGAAAATCAAACACTAAGTTGGACGATGGAACGTCCACTTAAGATAGGTCGTGTAGCTCGCTGCGCCGTTCGGATTTCGGTTTTTCAATTCAAGGTGAAGCACATCTGCGGCCCCGAAAATCAGGTGGCCGACGCCCTAAGTCGGATGTTTGAGGTTGGGCTTCAGCAGTCGGAGAAGTATTCTGGTCTAGAGGATTGTGTACGTGGGATATTATCACAATACCCAGAACTTTTCGGGGACCTCACACATAGACAGAACAGTGATCTCAGGGAGTTCATCAAGAATAAACTACTGAATGACGAACAGGTACCCTGTAATCTCAAGCATAAAAGCACAGTTTGCTGTCATGGGGCGGGGACATGTGGTTTCCGGATCGGTTTGGCCAGTCAGCTCGTCCAGCCTGCGTTTTGGAACTTTCATAATGTGGTGGCTGGATGGCGTGTACGTGCCCACAAAACTATCGCTAACGTTTAGTGCCTTATGTCTTGTCGTTCCTTACCAAGGATGTCCGGTGGGTGGTTAGAAACTGTGAAGTTTGCAAAAAAGCCAAACAAATTCTAGTTCCAGTAAAGGTCTTCTGCAATCCTCTAGGGGAAGTTATCCCATGGATACGTGCTTCATCAATTATACTGGTTCTTTGCCACGCACTCGCAATGGTAAACAGTACAATCACGTGGTGGAGGACGCCTTCTCACGCTTCTGTTGGTTAATCCCTAGTTGCGGCGTATTAATGTTCGACATCTCTCGAGGATAATTTCCATCTTTGGCCCTCCGACGTATGTGGACAGCAATAATGCCCCGACGGCCGGAGTGGCCGAGCGGTTCTAGGCGGTACAGTCTGGAACCGCGCGACCGCTACGGCCGCAGGTTTAAATCCTGCCTCGAGCATGGATGTGTGTGATGTCCTTAGGTTAGTTAGGTTTAAGTAGTTCTAAGTTCTAGGGGACTGATGACCTCAGAAGTTGAGTCCCATTGTACTCAGAGCCAATAATGCCCCCGTTTTTTAAATGTAAGTGCCTTAGGAGATTTCGTCACAATGAACCGCTATCATCCTTAACCATCTTTTGCAGAACGTGTTAATCGAAATCTTAAAGGGGCTCTCATGGCCTTATATAGTAATTCGCAGAGTAAGTGAGACCGCTCCATGAGGCAGCTTAATTTTGCATTTAATATGGCCTAACATGAGTAACAGAAAGCAGCTCCAGCTTCCTTTGTGTTGGGTTATCAAGGTAATTCACTCCTGTCCAACTTGTGGTCAGTTAACGATTTCCTCCTGGAGCGAATTCATACTAAGACTCAGCAGGAGAACTGGAGCAAGGTGCTTCGAAATATTCAGAGGACCCATCAGAGGTGGACCGACCGTTATAATAATGGCGTAAAGAATTCACGGGTGAGGTAAGTAATCGGTCTATTGTATATAACTCTAATGTTAATCAGGACAGGGAGAAGGACTATTCTGGGAAGTTAGTACTCCGGTTTCTGGGTCCCTTTGAGATTGTCAGAGTATTGGGCCCAGTCAACTTGTTTGTGCGCAGTCTAGAGTCGGTAAGTTTCCCAGCTTTCGCGTCTTCTAGGTTAAGGAGAACTAGCCTTCTGCAACAACACTCAACACATCGGAAAAGGGAGGGGGGTGTGTATGGGTTTGGCGTGGGAGGTTGAGCCGTACATCTTAGATTCCTTCGAATTCCCAGGGTCTATCTGTCCGTTGTTTGTTTGTTTCTGAGATGTTCTTGTTCTGGTGAAGTAGCTGGCCTCGCAGGGGCAGCTGGGTTTCAGCAGTACGGCGGCTGGAGTTGTTGATGCAAGACAGCCTTATGGAGCTACTCTGCCTGAATCCAAGTGGTGGAGTGAGTTAGGATCCAACTGCCAGAAAGGACAGGCGGAAGCCCCATTAAATTTCAGAACTGGAGGTCCACAGATGTTTGCGTTCGGTTGAAGGGGATCAGCGTCCGTCCTGGCCTACTTAGTGACCCTCTCTAACTTCTGTTATTTGGTGGAGTGACTGCAGTGCTGTGATCCCGGACGCGAACTTTGATTCCATTTACAAACCCTGACTGTTGGCTTAGCTGTTTGCTTACGTAAATTCTCAAAAGAATAACCCTTGAAGGCAGTTGTTTCATATTAATTCAGTTAATCTGAAGGACCCCCACTGTTCTGTTCTAAAAATTTCATCTTCGAAGTAGTGGGTGTGTATCCTTAGGCCACACCATCGAGCTGTGCAAGTTGCTGTCTTCTGTAGAATTGACCGATTTTGGGCAGCTGTCTGGATTAACCTATGCGTCTGTCGCCCACCTCTTTAGTCGTTCTGGGTCTCCGTAACATCTCTTTCGTGTTTTGGTACCATATAACCGCGTGTGGTTGCGATCCTTGTCTTTTGCGCAGTGGCTTTTGAGCCTCTGGTAGCTCGGTGCTTCGATATTGACTGTGCTTTCACAAAGGCGCGGTGCTATTTCGCAGCAGAATTAGATTTCCCTCTGAGGTGTGTTTACTAAACTACTTCTGGATAAGTGGCATGGACCGTCGGTTAACACACGCCTTAGTGTGTCCTCGATTTGTCTGCGTGAGGGCCACGCCTTGCGGAAGACGGCGCTCGTCCTACGAAGTGGAATGACGACCGGATCTGTCACAACCGAGGGACGACAGCATTGCAAACTGTTCATCAAATCAAGAGTTGCGTAAAGCAATCCATACGCTTTTGGAAAACTGAGTTGAAAGCACATTTTAGGGTTGTCTCTCAAATGGTGCTTTTTTTTCTTAAATGATTAATTTTTTAAGAAATTTCTTTGTTTTTTTAACTGAAAGAAATTTTAAGATTTTACTAAGGAGTGTGGAATCACAGGGATTTTAAAATTTTAAAGCAATTCTACATAATTGGAAGCTTGCCTTGGAAGCACATTTTGGGGTAGTCTCCCAAACTTTTTATTAAATGGTTACTACAGTAGAAATATACCTGTTTGTTTAACTGAAAGAAATTAGAGGATTTTATTAAATATGGTTGTATCACTGAGACATGATTGAAAACTTGGTTTGAAAGTAAATTTTGGGGGTGTCTCTTAAATAGCTGTTTTCCTTAAATAGTTAACAACATTAAAAAGAAAAATTAAATTCGTGGTGCTTGTTTAACTGAGAGGAAAATGTAAGACTTTGATGAATATTCTGTACTCATTGGGAGATTAATATCTTAAGGGAAATGATACATAACGGCTAAGCTGAGCTGAGAGCACGTTTTTTTATCTTAAGTAGTTAACGCTTCATTTAAGAATTGGGCAGTTGTAAACCTTTCTCACGCCCTACAGTAGGCCTGTGGTTTACGTTGCGTGTTTTCTTCTTTAAGTGCTTTAAACTTTGTTATGATATTTCCGCCGGCCGCGGTGGTCTAGCGGTTCTAGGCGCGCAGTCCGGAACCGCGCGACTGCTACGGTCGCAGGTTCGAATCCTGCCTCGGGCGTGGATGTGTGTGATGTCCTTAGGTTAGTTAGGTTTAAGTAGTTCTAAGTTCTAGGGGACTGATGACCACAGATGTTAAGTCCCATAGTGCTCAGAGCCATTTGAACCCTTTTTATGATATTTCCTAAAACACCGGGAATGCTTTCTTATTGAAAAATTTTGGGTCTTGTTTAAACAAAGTGTGTAAACTAGAGGGTGAAAGATGTTTTCCCTGAACCTTGCCTAGCCGTTCCAAGCTCTCTTGGCCTTGCTTCTAAGACTGTTATTAAGTTCTGATTAGCCATGGCGTTATTGTGTAGGGCGTCCTATAAACATAACTTCACCGACTGGATATTTGAAAAATGCTTACATGTTGATATTCATCTTCCACATAGTCATAGCCCAATTTTAAACTTATGTTGTACCATCCCGTCAGCTTTTATATCTCTTCGTCAAAGAGTGTCTTGTCCGGTCCTCCTCTTTCCAGTTCGTGGCAGTATCCTTCCTCTCAACACCCACAGTCAGGCAATGAGTTGTGAAAAGGTGAATGTAGTTTGGTGCCAGGTGTGAACCGTGCGGAGGATATAGAAAAATCCGATAGCCCAAAGGTCCAATTGTTTTCTTTCGATTCGCTGTTTTGGCTCGCGAACTGTCGTGAAGGAAGATGATTCTTTCGGTAAACATTCAAGGCCGTTTGTTTTGGATTGACCTACGGAGTTTCGTAAGAGTCTCACGAAAAATTCAGATTTTACGGTTCTCAAGCGTTACTCTCGTGAAATTCTTTTATCAAAATTCCTTGGCGGTTCCGAAAAACCGGAAATATCATCTTGCAATCTGACAGTAGCTGCTTTATTTTTTGTGGTTATTGGAAAATGAGTGTGTGTATAGTCTCTGAACTGTTCCTCAGCTGCAGACCGAGTGAGGTGGCGCAGTGGTTAGCACACTGAACTCGCATTCGGGAGGACGATGGTTCAATCCCGTCTCCGGCCATCCTGATTTAGGTTTTCCGTGATTTCCCTAAATCGCTTCAGGCAAATGCCGGGATGGTTCCTTTGAAAGGGCACGGCCGATTTCCTTTCCCATCCGTCCCTCACCCGAGCTTGCGCTCCGTCTCTAATGACCTTGTTGTCGACGGTACGATAAACACTAATCTCCTCCTCCTCCTCAGCTGCAGAACTCTTATAGAGCACCCATGTCTCGTCTCCAGTCACTTTGCTGTTCAGAAATTGCTTTCCCCTCTTCATGATAACACCGAACGATGTCAACGTGAACTCATTTTAGTCATTCACGTTTCTTCACTATCGGTTAGACGTTTTGGAACCCACTGTGTTCAAAACGTATGATAATCTATGAAGTGAAGTGGGCCTACTGGCCCTGCAGGCAGCCCTGCAGTCAGCAAACGTATACTATACTACTGGCACCTCCAGACAGGTGAGCGGGCGTGAAGACATCCGGCATTGAATCCACAAGCCTCGGAGTCACTAGGAGCGCCAGACTGTTGGAGGCAGAATCGACAATAACGGTTCCAGCGCCGGGACCATCAGGTGTGGCTGGTGATTCGTAGGGCAGCTGATTCGTCCTGATGATGACACTGGTAGGGGAGGCTGAAGCTGTACTGTCACACATTGGACCATCGGGTGGCTTGGAGATTATCACATCGTCGGCTGCATTCGGAAGTCCAGGAACAAGTACAGCTCCTACCTGGGCGGGGAGAATTTTTATTCGGTCTGGCCCGCTAGCGGCCGGTTATAATTAAAGTGCAACTGCTCAAGGAGTCCACTGTGGGCTGCAATTACCGTATGGCAGTGGAACTTAGCAGATATGCAGGATGTCCGGCGGCAGCAGCATGGTCCAGTCTAAATCGCAATCTACGACAGTTGTCAGTCTTGGTCAGCCTTCGACATTCGGCCCTGCAATAGTGGCGCGACCCTCACACTGCACAAAGCTCATTAGTTGACTTCGTGTAATAGCTGGACTTCGTTGCTGTTTGTTCCTTTCAAAAGTTTCTTCGCAACGCTTGGAGAAACTACAAGTTAAGTAGATCTTCTGTTTATTGTGTTTACGTGTTCGCTACTCATTTCTGCCCCAGTCCGGTCAGCATCCCCGTCGCGAGGATCCACCTCAGAGTCGCTGTGGCTGCCACTTGACTTGGATCCACATCTGGTTGCACTGCTCAATTTCAGCCGGCCTGAGGCGGACGTTTGACCTACTCGCCACACTGTATACGGTGTTAGAAAGCAATGCCTCAATGACTGATCTAGTTTTACGTGTTATTCGTGAGGGGGCTTTTCACCACACAGTCCAAATCTGCGCGTCTGGGCATCTCTCCCAAGCCTTCACCCTCCCTCCCTCTAAACTCTTCCACGCTCTTTCTTTGCTGTTTGTTCGCCTTCGTGTTTATTTTTTCCCCATTTGTGTTTCTCTGGCCTTGTCTTTTTAGACTGCAGACTTTAGTGTGTTGCATAGTGGCTGGCTCATCCCACTTTTATTCTAAAAAAAACTACGTTTTGTCAGTGGAGTGAGTGAGCGATTATTTTGTAAAAAATTATTGTTTATTTATAGATGCAATCACATTCTTATGACACAGTCATAATCAGTTTCGGCCATACAATTATCATCTTCTGATTCTATAACAATACAAAAGAAAATTTATACTGAAACCTAAAAATACATATAGTACATAGCTAAAGGCGGCATACACTGAACACAGGTACACGTGTTGTCAAACTAGCTATAAAATGTAAAACACCAGTCTTATACAGATGTGCAAATTTGTTAGAATTTGTTCCCCCTCTCTGCGCTAGATGAGTGCGTCCTCTATACATAGACTATCTTATAGATAGACTATGTTATAAATAAACTACCTTCTTTGGAGGCCAGCATCTAGGGCAGAGATGGTGAACAAAATCTAACAAATTTTTATATCTATCTAAGACCGGTGTTTTACATTTAATAGCTAGTTTGACAACGCATGTACCTGTGTTCAGTGTATGCTGCCTTTAGCTATGTGCTACATGTATTTCGCATACATTCAGTTAGATTACTAATAAGCTTGGTTGAATATTGCACTTATATTTAGGTTTCAGTATAGATTTTCTTTTGTATTGTTATAGAATCTGAATATGGTCATTGTATGGCCGAAACGGGTTATGACTGTGTCATAAGAATGTGATCGCGTCTATAAATAAAGAAAATTTTTTTACCTCTTTTATTCTTCCGATCAGCGAGCCCGGGAGATCTCCTACATTATTTTAACAACTTCAACGGCTTTTCTTCCTTTTAGTGAACATTTTTCCATTTTGGCTTTCTTTTTTCGTTTCCTCTTTCAGTGTGGTTCACAGATAGTTTTCCGCCTTTCTTACTTTCCCCGACTCTTTTGGGGATTGGTTTTAATCCGCGACCTTTTCTTTTTGAATGAGGAAAATGGGACTGATGACGCTGTAGTTTGATCCCTTTCTCTCCAAATCAACCGAGCAACCATCCTGTTAGGCTTCCACACGACGACAGATGCTGCAACACTCTACATCCCACCTCTCTTTACCATTGTATACGAAGTAATACACAACACAGGCGACGCATTCTTCAGACGAGTTGCTGATCACCCACTGAGGAACATTTGTCAATAGCAGTGTCGTCCCCAGAGTTTCGACGATATTTCTACATTGAAGCGCATAACCTTGCTACGTATTTGGCGAGTGACTATCTACTGCAGGACGGATATCAAGTAGTCCTTCACAAGAACGCTATTTGAAAGCAATTATTAGTGAGAGCGTTTGCATAACAACTGTATACAATATATGAAAGAAAAGGTAATCTCGCGTGTTACCTTCGTACTGCTTACAGCCTGCTGTCGATGTTGAGCAGTTAATGACTGGCACTTGTGACTAGAACCAGACAAGTATCTCCACTCCATCACTACATTGTTTGTATACAGTCCACCGTCTCGTTGCATGGAAAATGGGAAAGGGGCGTTTCTGAATTTAAATCGTTGTTTTATGTAAATAAACTTCCGTTCATGGTACGTTATTTGGAATCTCATCTTGCTACATTCTTAATCTGAAATCAATCACCACTAACATTTATCATCATCAGCAATTTAAATCCATTGGTTGATAAGTGTCTCCCCTGTAGTTTTTCTTGCGTTTGTTTCATCCATTAGGCGCGTCCGAGTCGACGGCACATGTTTTTTAATGATCATTAAGAATAATTGAACAATTTTACCAAATGTGCATGCCTGTCAGTACTCAGCTTTAGAGTGAAGAAAGTTTTCTGCTGTGGAAACTATATAGTTCTTTTCTTTCTGTTTCTAAACTGATGACCACCACATGGCTGATGCAAGCAATATCGGTGTAGGATAATCGTCCTGGTCTTTGAAGTATCCGCTAGCTAACTATTGTACCACAGAAGTTCCTAGTGTGCCTCAGTTCATCGGTGCATTTGCAGGACGGAACCCAATTCACGAACTGCCTACTGAATGAATGTGTGAGATGCTATGGATCTTAATCCCTTAGTTGAACGCTACCCCGTATAGTCTGTGAGTACTTTTCCATGTCCATAAATTGTATTAATACTCATATCTGTTGTCTTTGATACGACGTTGGGCTTACACAGAGCTTACACAAGTTAACGACATTTGTTTCGGAATTATGGGTTAACACACGCAACTGTAATGTTAAAAGACATCCATTGACGTACTAAGTGAATTTTTTCTTTCATGCAGGGTTAGAACTATTTAACGCTACACTTTCGAACTGTCAATGTTGTACGTGAGTTTCACACGTATGTAACATACAGGTCGTTGAGGCTGGGCACAATTTCCATAGTTGAAGTGACTAAATCTGGAGTTTCAGCGGTATAAGACTTTCCGTAGCTATTTTACAGTTCTGTATATCATGCATGGCAAACGGAAAGTTTTATCGTAAGTTACGTGTTGATTCATAAATTTCGAAAAAGCTGTTGACTCGGTTTCATGTAATAATTTAAATTTCTGGTTCAGAATGATAATTTGGATCAATTAATGCCGAATAAAGAGACAGGTAACATATACAAACTTCAGCTATTGTAAGACCTTACGAGGAACACTATGTCAGGGAAAAAAATTTAATTTTAAAAGAATGAAGAAATCCAAAAACGGTACTTGAACTGCCTAAGGGGCCGAAGGTCTTCGATGGACGCGCCGAGAACAAAAGGGAAATATCTCAGTCTACAGTTTCTTCTTTTGGTGACAGCTCAGATTCATAGCGCAAGAAAAACATTTTCAAGGAACAAATAAGTTTCACCATCCACCTAAGTTTTTTGCTCCATTTACTTCACGCCAGAAATACGAAACTGTATAAATATTCTCCAGCATATGAGTTATGCATGAAGACATTGAACTTACTGCCACTGCTACGTCCATGAAAAGTTGATGATGACTGGGATGGTTCGTATCGGGTCATAAAAAAGAAACACCTCGGCTAGCTCATGCCTTCTGTGTACCTAACAAATGCGGTCTGTCATATGAGCAGGCAGTCAGATCAAGGGTCTGATAATACATACCCCATTTCTCTTGGAATTTGACCATAAAGCCGAAGAAAAAAGATGGAGAATGTGAAAAAGTGCCATGTAAGAACCACAAGTTTTTCAGAGCACGGTATTCAGTGCTCATTGTTGAACAGTGGATTCCGCAATAGTCGGCCCCTAAGTGCTTCACGCAACGACATCGTCAATTACGATACCAGATGGCACGGGATCATAGAGATTAGGACGTGAATAAATGGCAACCTTTCCCTTGTCGAGTGAATGACGTTTGGTGGCACACCATGTCGATGGTTGTGTCCGATTATATCGTCACCAGCCATGATTGCTCGAAACATCCACAGCGCCACGGATGCTGGCCGTTGGGACTAGTATTGTGTTACATGGAGCATTTACCTTTTCGTCCGTGGCGACTGTGGTCGTAGTGAAAGGGATAATCAATGTTGTAGACTATGTGATAGTGTGGAGGACAACCTGCATCCCTTCAAGCTTGATGTCATCTGCGATGGCCTTGGCAGGTTCCAGCAGCATAAGTGCCTGTCTCACTAGTCCAGAATTGCGCTACAGAGATTCGCCTGATCTGATCCCAAATTAACGCCTCTGAAACGCTTTGGGGTACCCGTTTCGCACCCACAAAGCACTAGCATTTAATTTACAAGAATTCCTTGAGCTGTGTGTAGACATCTGCAGCCACATGCCTCCGGAAGCCGACCGAGGACTTGTCGAATCCATTCCACACTTAATCGCTGCGGTATCGCTTTCCGAAGGTGAATGAACACAATATTAAACAGGTAGTGATAATATTTTGTCCCTTGAGTATGCGATGGCTATTCATATGTCACTCTTCAATAAGCTATTAAAAGTAACCTTCCTTGTCTCTGTATGTGTTGCGTCAGCCTAAGGCCAGACTTTGCATCCGGCCGAGAGGTGTTAACTACAGCTATTTCTTACTGAAATACCCTTCCATGGCGTTCTGTAATGCAACAGTCTGCCGTAGAGGCTTGGCTGGGTTTGCAAACGCCGTGGTGCCACTCTACTTTGACAGACACTTACGTGGTAGGAGATGGGTCTTTGTGCAATATGCAACACATAGAGATCCAGTGTGGGCTGTAAATGTCATACGGCAGCGAAACTAGGTAGATATGTTAATGCGTTAATGCGGAACCAATTTACACTCGAAAAAATTAGTTCCAGTTTTCGCAAATCCTAGGCTGTGAATGCGAGAAAGACGTATCACATCTTTCCACATGTAACGGCTTAGGAACAGAATGCGACCAGAAAAGATTAAACAAGTGAGATAGGCATAATACTAGGTACTAGGTACTAACATACACTTACACTATTTGTTCAGTATGAACAAGGGAGACGTCGACGAGACGCTGCATCCGTAAAACTACGAGACCAACAGTTGCTCTCAGCATTTCCTGTAGAGTCCGAGCAACGTGTTCCGGTATGGTGGCCTTCAGATCGAGTAGAGACGTATCCAAGGTGAACGCATTTCCTTAGATGTCCCCAGACCCTAAACCCACATGGATTCCGATCAGGAGATCTTGCATGAAATTTATGTGGAAAAGATCTGGAGACAACACTTTTATGGAAAGTTTCATTAAACAGATCTCTCAACGGGCGAACAAAATGAGGTGCTGTCACATCTTGCATGAAAACCGTGGTTTCCACATAGTTGCGTGCTTCCAAAGGAGGACTCACATGATGTACAAAGAGGTCTCTGTAATGTGCAAACGTCACAATATACCCGATAGACCCTCCGGGTGTATTCTCTCCAAACGAGAACGGACTAAGAGTAAATTTGTTTGTGAATCCACACCTTACACTAACATACGGTGAGTGAAGTGACTCGTCGTGCACAACACATGGTTTAACAGTTTCGTGAATTCACTGCACCATATAGTGTAAATGTGCTTTGTCACGCCATAGTATTTTGTCTGGCCATATGTCATCAACTTCGATCCTTGCCAGAAATCGAAGAGTAAATACAGACCGTTGCCTTATGAGGTTACATTTACTTGTATCACATACGAGTGTAGTTGTTGTTGTGGTCTTCAGTCCAGAGACTGGTTTGATGCAGCTCTCCATGCTGCTCTATCCTGTGCAATCTTCTTCATCTCCCAGTACCTACTACAACCTACATCCTTCTGAATCTGCTTATTGCATTCATCTCTTGGTCTCCCTCTACGACTTTTATCTTCAACCCTACCCTCCAGTACTAAATTAGTAATCCCTCGATGCCTCAGAGCACGTCCTACCAACCGATCCCTTCTTCTTGTCAGGTGGTGCCACAAATTTCTCTTCTCCCCAGTTCTATTCAATACCTCCTAATTAGTTATGTGATCTACCCATCTAATTTTAAGATTTCTTCTGTAGCTCCACATTTCGAAAGCTACTATTCACCTCTTGTCCTAACTATGTTTCACTTCCATACATGGCTACACTCCATACAAATACTTTCAGAAACGACTTCCTGACACTTAAATCAATACTCGATGTTAACAAATTTCTCTTGTTCAGAAACGCTTTCCTTGCCATTGCTAGTCTACATTTTATATCCGGTCTACTTCGGCCATCATCAGTTATTTTGCTCCCCAAAAAGCAAAACTCATGTACTACTTTAAGTGTCTCATTTCCTAATCTAATTCCCTCAGCATCACCCGACTTAATTCGACTACATCCCATTATCCTCGTTTTGCGTTTGTTAATGTTCACCTTATATCCTCCTTTCAAGACACTGTCCATTCCGTTCAGCTGCTCTTCCAAGTCCTTTTCTGTCTCTGACGTAATTACAATGTCATCGGCGAACCTCAAAGTATTTATTTCTTCTCCATGGATTTTAATACCTACTCCGAATTTTTCTTTTGTTTCCTTTACTTTTTGTTCAATATACAAGTTGAATAACTTCGGAGATAGGCTACAGCCCTGTCTCACTCCCTTCCAAACCACTGCATCCCTTCCATACTCTCGACTCTTATAACTGCCATCTTGTTTCTGTAGAAATTGTGAATAGCCTTTCGCTCTCCTTGTTTTACCCTGCCACCTCCAGAATTTGGAACAGCGTATTCCAGCCAACATTATCAAAATTTTTCTCTAAGTCTATAAATGCCAGGAACGTACGTTTGCCTTTCTTTGGTCTATATTCAAAGATAAGTCATAGGGTCAGTATTGCCTCACGTGTTTCAATATTTCTACAGAATCTAAACTGATCTTCCCCAAGGTCGGCATCTACAAGTTTTCCATTCGTCTGTAAAGAATTCGCGTTAGTATGTTGCAGCTGTGGCTTATTAAACTGATAGTTCGCTAATTTTCACGTCTGTCAACACCTGCTTTTTTTGGAATTTGAATTATTATATTCTTCTTGAAGTCTGAGGGTATTTAGGCTGTCTCATACATCTTGCTCACCAGGTGGTAGAGTTTTGTCAGGGCTGGCTTTCCCAAGGCTGTCAGTAGTTCTAATGGAATGTTGTCTACTCCAGGGATATTGTTTGGACTTAGGTCTTTCAGTGCTCTGTCAAACTCTTCACGCAGTATCGTATCTCCCATTTCATGTTCATCTACATTCTCTTCCATTTCCATAACATTGTCCTCAAGTACTTCAGCCTTGTATAGACCCTCTATATACTACTTCCACCTATCTGCTTTCCCTTCTTTGCTTGGAATTAGGTTTCCATCTGAGCTCTTGATACTGCTACAAGTGGTTCTCTTTTCTCCAAAGGTTTCTTTCCTGTAGGCAGTATCTATCATACCCCTAGTGAGATATGCCTCTACAACTTTACATTTGTCCTCTAGCCATCCCTGCTTAGCCATTTTTCACTTCCTGTGGATCTCATTTTTGAGACGTTTGTGTTCCTTTTTGCCTGCTTCACTTACTGCATTTTTATATTTTCTCTTTCCATTAATTAAATTCAATATTTCTTCTATTACCCAAGGATTGCTACTAGCCCTCGACGTCTTACCTACTTCATCCTCTGCTGCCTTCACTATTTCAGCCCTCGAAGCTACCCATTACTCTTCTACTGTATTTCTTTCCCCTCTTCTTGTCAATCTTCCCCTTATGCTCTCCCTGAAACTCTACACAATCTGTGGTTCTGTCAGTTTGTGCAGGTCCCATCTCCTTAATTTCCCTTCTTTTTGTATTTTCTTCATTTTTAATGTACATGTCATAACCAATAGAGTGTGGTCACAGTCCACTTCTGCCCCTGGAAATATCTTACAATTGAAAATCTTGTTCCTAAATCTCTGTCTTACCTTTATATTATCTATCTGAAACCTTCTAGTATCTCCAGGTCTCTTCCATGTATACAACCTTCTTTCATGATTCTTGAATAAAGTGTTAGCTATCGTTATGCTGTGTGCAAAATCCTACCAGGCAGCTTCCTCTTTCAGTTCTTAAACCCATTCCACATTCACCTACCACGTTTCCTTCACTTCGTTTTCCTGCTATCGAACACCAGCCACCCATGACTACTAAATTTTGGTCTCCCTTCACTATCTGAATGATTTCTTGTATTTCGTCATACATTTCATCATTATCTTCGTCATCTGCAGAGCTAGTTGGCATATAAACTTGTACTACTGTGGTAGGCGTGGGCTTCGTGTCTATCTTGGCCACATAATCTGTTCACTATGCTGATTGTTGCAGCTTACCCCCACTCCTATTTTTATTCATCATTAAACCTACACCAGCATTATCCCTATTTGATCTTGTATTTATAACCCTGTATTCACCTGACTAGAAGTCTTGTTCCTCCTGCCAACAAACTTCACTAATTCCCACTATATCTAACTTTAACCGATCCATTTCCCTTATCAAGTTTTCTAACCTACCTGCCCGATTAACGTATCTGACATTCCACTCTCCGACCTATAGAATGCCAGTTTTCTTTCTCCTTATAACAATGTCCTCCTGAGTAGTCCCCACCCAGAGATCCGAATGGGGAACTATTTTACCTCCGGAACATTTTAACCAAGACGACGCCATCATTATATAACCATACAGTAAAGCTGAATGCCCTCAGGAAAAATTATGGCTGTAGTTTTCCCTAGCTTTCAGCTGTTCGCAGTACCAGCACAGGAAGGCCGTTTTGGTTAGTGTTACAAGGCCAGATCAGTCAATCATCCAGACTGTTGTCCCTGCAACTACTGAAAAGGCTGCTGCCCCTCTTCAGGAACCACACGTTTGTCTGGCCTCTCAACAGATATCCCTCCGTTGTGGTTGTACTTGCGGTACATCTGTATCGCTGAGGCACGCAAGCCTCCCCACCAACGGCAAGGTCCATGGTTCATTGGTCGGGGAGGGGGGCGGGGGGGGGGGGGGGGGCATGTACGGGTACCAGTGTAAAATAGACGGCAATACTTCCTGCACTATTGAACACGCGATGGACAACTGTCGTACACTGCATGAACACTAGCACCTGGGACAAGTGCTGCATGGTCAATTACAGCAACAGCAAGCTTGCCAATAACTTCTACCAGGATACGACGCCTTCCTCCTGTAGGTGACACACCACTCTTAATTCGGCGATACTCTCTCAATGTAACACTCTACACTTAGGCACCAGAAGTCATGGGATTTGTTTTCATCAGTCTTGGTACTGGTTTGATGTGGCCCGCTATAAATTCCTTTCCTACGTCAACCTCTTCACCTCAGAGCAGTTTTTTACCCTGTATCTCTTGTACTATGGAAGTTTTTCCCCGTTGGCCTAACGGATGTCTTATCATCCTGTCCCTTCTTCTTGTCAGTCTTTTCCTTATATTCCTTTCCTTTCCGAATCAGCGCAGAATCTCCTCATATCTTGACTTAATTTGGTTTGATTTTGACAGGGAAGCTAAAACAGCTTTGGTCGAACCCACCATTGCCCGCACCAAAACCGATTTTATTTTGAGGTATCGCTCCCTGTGTATTTAGTAAAGCAAACCACTGCCCTTAAATAGAGCAAGGAGTCAATTTACCAGTTTTTTGTTACACACAATTTCTTCCGGCCTAGTTGTCCTGAAGAATCCGTATCTTTTGCTCTCCAATGCCATGTATTGGAAGATTAGGTGTGATCCAGAGATTCTGCATTTAGGATCTTCTTCCGTTATACCCATTGTGTGTAGGTGTTTTTCTTTTAAATTCCCATAGCCGGTCATTAGTCCAGTCATGAGTTTGATCTCTTTCCTCTTCATTCCTAGCATTACAGAGCTTCTTTTAATGCATGGCTTGGGCATCACTACCTTACCATGTTTTTATTTAAGGACCTTGATCCAATATTCTACGTGCTGTTTCCTAAGTCAGTTCCGTAGTTCTAGTTTGATCATAGCCTTGGTGATTGTCTGGACAGGTTCCAGTCCAATAAATGGAGTCGTTGCCCCCATCTTGGCCAATCTGTCGTCTTGTTCATTGTCACAGATCCCTGAGTGGCCAGAGACCCACACTAGGTTTACGCTATTACTTCCCTCTAGCTCCACCAGAGCCCTGTGGCATTTGCAACTATCTTAGATCTCGTTGCAGGAGCTGCCAGTGATTTCAGGGCGGCCTGGCTGTGTGAGTATGTGTAGATGCTACGGTTCTTGTAGCACCTACGCATATTCCACACATGCCCTGATTGCAATAATTTCAGCTTGGAATACAGAGGCCAGTTTTCCTATAGAGATGACGCCCTCCAGTCTTGGCTGAACCCCATACACTACTGCCCCAACGCCTTGCTCTGATTTCGAACCATCTATGAACCGAAAAATGACCCTCTTACGGTGTCGAACTGTTTATTACCACTGCTCCCTACATCCAATCATTATGATATAAGGCTTCTTGAGGCAGTCGGGAGTTATTATAAAGTCGGTAGGCATTTACCCAGTCATTCCTGTATTTACCTCACTCACTATGCTAGCGTGAGATTCTGGATATCCAGATGAGATCCAGTTTTTGCCAGTTGTAAGTCTGTATGCACCAGCTACTGCCTCCAACTTGACCCAAAGGTGTAGAGGAGGCATGTCCAGCATGACATCCGTCTCAGCAGTTGGTGTGCTGCTAATTCCGTCTGTTATGGTTAAGCAGGCCAGTCTCTGCACCTTAGCAAACCCCTTAGCTACAACTCGCTGTTCTATCTTCTCTCACCACTTCATGGCCAGGTAGTAAATCCCAGGTCTAACCACCGTGGTGTATATCCAGTGCATATCCCTGGGGCTTGGGGCCCGGTTTTTACCACAAGCCCTTCTGGTACTCACTAGAGTGCTTTTCGCCTTGGAGCAGATGCGCTTAATGTGAGGGTTCCATGTTAGTTTCTCATCTAAGGTTACGACTAGATATTTCACTATCCCCTTCACAGTTAGAATTTCATCGAAGAACTTTAGATTCCAACTTGAGTGTTCGATATGCCTCTTTGTAAATGGCACCACAACAGTCTTCTTAGGATTAACTGTCAGATCCTGTTTAATGCACCAGTCTTGCACAGTGTCCAATCGTCCTTGTGCCATATTTCCAATTGTGTCAGTAAATTTGCCAAGTATTACTATGACGAGGTCATCTGCAGATCCTTGGCAGAGGCATTGGCTGGAATTTAGTTCCTCAATGAGTTCGTTCACCACCAGTAAAGGGGACAGAACTCCTCCCTGTAGGCAACCTCTGGTGGTGTAAACTACCATCTTTTCATTCATCATAGTAGTCTGTACCTTCCTTCCACTAAGCATTGCCCTGTTCCATCTACATATAGTGATCCCTAGGTCATACACCTCTGCTGCCCTTACCACAGAATCAAAGGCCGTCTTACTGAAGGGCCCCTCGATATTCAGGAAGATGCAGAGAGCTATTTCTAAGAAGTGAAGTGCATTCCCCGCCCTCCCAACGAATTGATAGAGAGCTGTCTCACATGAATTACCTGTTTGACATGCGTGTTGGTTTGAATGTGAAGGGGCCCTAATTAGCCTCCTCTCTCCAACGTATGCATTAACCAGTTTTTACAGTGCTTTGTGAATGAAGGAAGATAGACTGATTGATCTCATATTCTTGGCCTTTTAAGATCGGTT
Source organism: Schistocerca americana (assembly GCF_021461395.2). Classification (NCBI taxonomy): domain Eukaryota; kingdom Metazoa; phylum Arthropoda; class Insecta; order Orthoptera; family Acrididae; genus Schistocerca; species Schistocerca americana. The sequence continues at coordinate 564,054,225 of NC_060124.1, forward strand.
CTCCCTGACTTCGGAATTAAGACAACCTTCAAGCATTGGGAATGATCCCTACAGCTGGCTAACTCTGAATAGCCTGCATAGGACTCTTATGAGATTCTCTCCTGCTGGTTGCAGGGGAGCTGGAAGCATTCCATCTGGGCCAGGTGACTTGAACGGTTGGAATGTTTGCACCGCCCACTGGATTTTATTGAAGTCCACACTCCTTGACCGATTCCGAGTCCTCTCTTCGAGTGTATGAGAACCATTGTCTCTCCAGGATCAGATTCTGGTCTATGTTGTCTGGCAGAGCATGAGGAAAGTGAATTTTGAGGAGCAGCGTGTCATGTGCTGTCTTTGTATATTCCCCATCCTCCTTCTTCAACGTATCTCCTGGGTTGGTTGGTACTGTAGTGAGGATTTTGTGGAGTTTGGCTTGAGCAGCTGTGCTCTCCACTTCCTCACAGAATACCTTCCAGGTTGCCTTCTTTGCTTGTCTAATTGCAAGGTTTTGTTGACAAGGACCTCACGATATTTTGCCCATTGTCCTTTACGTCTCGCAAGGTTAAACAGTCTTCGTACCTGTATTCTTTGCGTTTGCAGCTTATTATTCCACCAAGACACAGTCATATTTGTGCACTTCTTGCAGATTGTGCAGTTGTCCTAATATGAGGACACTGCGGCATTCCTATAGGTCATACTCTGTCTGATTCCCATTTCAACCTTGACTTTAATGTACATGTGGTCCGATGAAGATGGCTCTAAGGCCACATGACATTGTTTGAATAGGTGCCCAACGTTATGGAACCAAAGTGTATGTCAATTACTTCTTCCCTTCTGCTATTTCTGAATGTTGATTCATTGCCCCTATTCAGGACTCCAAGTTATTAGCTAAAAGGATTTCAAACTGGTACACACCTGTACTGTTGGTGTCCTTGCTGCCCCACACTAGGTTGTGGGCATTGGTGTCGCAGCCCACCAGCAATTTGTCATCTTGCCGATGGCAAGCCTCTACCAGTCTCCTCACCTCCAAAGGAGGAAGAGAGCTGTCTTCGTAAGGCAGATATGCTGAGGCCAAAACAATTTCGCTCTTGATACCGTTCTTACATTGCTGCATTCTAGTGGTCACTAGGTGCCTGGAACAGAAATGCACCATTAGCATGGAACAAATCCCATTTCTTACATAGATGCATGATCTGGAGTTTCTTAGATTTATAGCATAAATCAGCTTACCTCCAATGCCACCGAGGCCTGATACACCTCCTTACATAAACAAGTTTCTTGTATCGGGGCGACGTCCTCTTCCTGCCTCCCGAGGCAGCGGTTCAGGGCAGCAGAGGTCCCTTTACTGTTCTGCAACTTAATCTTCAACACCTCCAATCTCCGTCTTGCTGTCATCATTGCCATTGAGGTCTTTGATAACGCTGACAGTGACCTAAGAGAACTCTAAAAACCGTTTTAGGTCTTGCTCTCGCATTGCCTTCAGGGACTTCTCATCGACCTCCACCACCAGGGTTCGTCCTTCATGTACAAACTTCAGGTTGATCACTCTCCTGTCTTCTGTCGATAGTTTTGGGTTCTGGGCCCCCATTTCCTCGAACAGAGTCTTGAGAGAGACATCCTTAAGGATCTTTGGTACCCATATTGATACCTTTGCGGTCTTAAGAAGCTCCGCTGCCGTCTTGACCAGCAGCTTCGCATCTTCCCATGGGGATATCATGGGCACCTTGTCCTTAAGCCATTCCACCGTGTGCACCCCCTCAGAGACAAAAGTGAGGGCACCGCGACCTAGGTAGACCCTCCTGAAGTTGCGTCCTGTATAAGCGTCACTCCCCCCCCCCCCCACCCTAATCTTTTCAAAGAGGGACATCTCTACAAGGTCCACCTGCTGCGAGGTGATGGCCACCGAGATTGCAGTACTATAGGTCTATATCCCTATTTCTAGCCTCGATTTTATCTGGGCTTGATTATATAGAGAGGAGGGAGTCTTACATTCCTTACTTATCCTCTTGCTGCCTGTCTTTGACGTTGTGCGGGTATCCCCTTCAGTCTGAGACAGTTTTTTGTTTGATGTCCAATTCACTTTAATTTCCTCCACTTGTCATTAGGAAGCTATTCTTTCTACACACCAACGTGAATAGTCGTTTTGTTTCTGCTTCCCCCAATGAATTTAGAAATTCTGCTGGAACTTTATCTATCCCTTCTGCCTCATTTCATCTTTTAAATTTTGGGCCGGCCGGCGTAGCCGAGCGGTTCTAGGCGCTTCAGTCTGGAACCGCGTGACCGCTACGTCGCAGGTTCGAATCCTGCCTCGGGTATGGATGTGTGTGATGTCCTTAGGTTAGTTAGGTTTAAGCAGTTCTAAGTTCTAGGGGACTGATGACCTCAGATGTTAAGTCCAGCAGGGCTCAGAGCCATTTGAACCATTTTAAATTTTGAGGCTAATGCTCGATCCCTTATCTCATCTCTACCGACTCCTCTTTATTTTTCTGTCATATCAAACAAATTTTTCCCATCACAGACAACTTCAGTGTAGACTTTCGACCTTTCCTTTGCATTTGACAGTAGAATTCCCATTTCACTGTTAATGGTACCAGCCTCGCTTCTAATTTCACCGAAGGTTGCGCTGACTTTTCTATATTCTGCGTCAGTCCTTCCGACAATGATTTCTTTTCCTATTTTTTCACAGTTTCCATACAGCCATTTCGTCTTAACTTCCCTGCACTTCCTATTTATTTCAATGCTCTGTAACTTGTATTTATGCGTTCCAGAACTTTCCTGAACATTTTTGTACTTCCTCCATTCACCGACCAACAGAATTTTTTCTTGTTACCCATGCTTCCTTTGTAGTTGATTTCTTTGTTCCGATAAATTTCCTTCCAACGTTGGCGACTGACCTTTTTAGGCATGACCATTCCTCTTTAGCTGAATTGCCTACTAAGCTAGTCCTCATCGCTGTAACTATAGAGCTTCAAGGGTACGTCTTCATTCCTTAGTGGTTCCATACACCACTTCCTTGGGCATTGACTCTTTCTCATTAATCTCTTAAACTTCAGCCTACTCTTTATCATTCCTAAATAGTGTCTCATTCTAATTCTGCTCCTGGATATACCAGATTTCTGAACCTCTGCCTGACCAAGTTACAATCAGACTGAATTTTTCCCGTATCTCCCAGCCTTTTCCAAGTATACCTCCTCCTCTTATGATTATTGAACAGAGCATTCGCTATTACTAGCTGAAATTTATTGCAACACTCAATTACTCTTTGTCCTCTCTCATCCATAGTACTAAGCCCACATTCTCCCATAAAATTTTCTCCTGTTCCTCCTCTACAACCTCAGTCCAGTCCCCCATGATTACACGATTTTCATCTTCCTTTACATACCGAATTACGCGTTCAGTTCTCTCATATACTTTCTCCATCTCTTTATCTTCCGTTTGCGACGTCGATATGTATACCTGAACTATCGTTATTGGTATTTGTTTGCGTCGATTCTGATGAGAAGAACCCTATCACTGAACTGTTCACAGTAACACACTCTCTGCCCTACCTTACGATTAATACTTCAATTTTCTGCTGCTGTTGATACTAACCTATATGCATCTCACCAGAAATCCTTGCCTTTCTTCCATTTCACTTCACTGACCCCACTACTTCTAGATTAACCCTTGGCATTCCCTTTTCAAGCTTCTCACACACAACTCCCCAAGCCGTAGAGCATCATCCTTTTGTTGGTTATTCAATCACTTTCTCTCCGGCACCTCCTCTTTGGCAGTCCCCTCTCAGAGACCCGAAGGTGTACTAGTCCGGAATCTTTTGCCAGTTGGGAGATCGTGACACTTTTTCTGTTACGTGCCACATGTCTTGTGGCTACACATTATTTGTCTGTAATTCAGGGGTTTCCATCACCCTCATGCTGTTGATCATTGCTGATTCTTCCTCCTTTGGGAGTTGGTTCCTTCCCCAAAAAAAGAGAGAGTGCCCTGAACCTCAGTCTGCTCTTCCGCCTTCTTTGACAAAGCCGTTGGCAGAATGTGGGTGACTGCCTACGCCGGAAGTCATCGGCCGCCAATGCTGATGATTTTTATTCGAACTTTAAGCGGTGGTCTGGTGCAAACCCCGAACCGAGAACCTTTTGATTACTAATCAATGACGCTACCCCTAGACCATGGGTGGTGTCGATATTAAATGCCACGTCCTTCCGCACGCCCACCCCCCCCCCCTCAAACCTCCACACCAACGTCGTGCACTCTGTATGAGCCCCCAGGTCATACACACTGGAGAGGGGGGAGGGGTGGTGTGGGGGTGGGGGGGTCATGGCTCGATGCCGATGACAATGAGGAAATGGTAGCTGAAACGAACGACAGCTCCCGCCCATGACCAGGCATACGACCTGAGTCCACTCAGGAATGTCAGCCAAAAAACTGGGTTCAGATGGTACACACCCACATCCAGAGGCGGAGCAGCAAACGAGGACGAAGGCTGCTCTACGTCTGCAGAGGGATTCGAAGCAGCACGTGGGGTAGCTGTTGGGAAGAGGCTCCCATCAACAGGCGATGGTGGCTGTCGAGACAGCGACGACCATCTAAGGGCATCGACTTCCATCAGCTTCAGTAGTGGCGCCGGGAGGTGGATGCAGCGAGGGCGGCTGCTTCCAGGTAGCCGTAGACCTGAAAGCACAAAACCTGCAGCAGGATCACGCAGATGGACGAATTTATTTCTGTTGGAGTCTTAGCAAAACTCTCGTTCCCTGTAGTAAAAATACAGAATTTCCAAAAGGTCGTACAATGATACCTGACTGCCAGCGCCTCAGTCCACCAAATAATATGCAAGACATCGAATCTTCAGTGTGATACACTGTCTGATAGTAATTCGACAACAAGTCCTGGATTGTGGGAGGAGCCGCAGAGCACTGGATAGGAAGCTTGAAGCGAAATTTACTGAAAGCGTCAATGACAATGAGCCGACGCCTATTTCAGTAAAGACACACGAAGTTCAAGTACGAACGTTGCCGAGCTGCTCGTGCTGAGGTACGGCTGACTGGTGTTCAGGACAGGCTTAGCACAGAGAAGTCAACTGTTCAGTTTTATAGCATTCAGATCACGTCTTGTGCAATGACATCGCATCGACATCTTGGTGCAAACGACTTTCCAGTTACCGACGTATAGCAAACGCAGCACGTCAGGCTAGAGCACCTTATCTAGCACAACACGTGACTGATCATTATTAGTGCGAAGGAAAATGACACCTTGGCGAACTGCCGACCGGAAAAATATCGGCGAATTTGTCTGGCTGAGTGTGGGCAACCAGTGGAGAGGAAGTACAACAGAATCTGAAAATCAGGATTCGCTCCTGTGGCCTGGGTACTTTTCCGGTGATTAAGCGAGAAGCTATGGAAAGCTTCGGTGTCTTGTGCATCAACGTAGCAACAAGATGCGGAGGACTCGTCGAATCCTGATTCCAGGCCAGTAGGAAGGCGAAAATGAGCACCTGCAATGGCGTGCTTTGAAGTATGCCGATGCACAACTTCATATTGGTAATTTTACAAAGGAAGATCTCACCGTTGCAGCTTCTGCACTGTGCGAACGTGGACTGACTGCGAAGGGCTGAAGCAAGAATGAAGAGGTTTAAGTTCAGTCAGCAAGTAACATCTTCTGGAAAAGAGATGCTGGTTAAACTTAGTTACTCCATACACAATGGCGAGAGCCTCCTCTTCAATTTACGATTAATGGTGTTGGACTTTGGTCAACAACTTTGAAGGAAAGGCAATCGGTCTTTCAACAAAGACAAATGTATACGACAAAACTGCACCAATGCCAAAGAGAAAATATCAACAGCCAAGAACACCTGTTTTACTGGCTCAAAGCCATCGATCACTAAGCAGAGCATCTTTCAGTTTCTGGAAAGTAGATTGACACTCTGGCGACCAATCAAAAGGAACGTTATTCCTGTGCAAGCGATGCAAAAGAGCCACGATGTGCGCGACATCAGGATATAACAGAAGTAGTACTTGAACTTCCCAATCACAGACTGCAGTACCCTCACATTTTTTGGGGTGGAAGGCAAGGTTTATCAAGCAAACGGGTTTGCAAAGTGCGAATACCCAGGCAGTGCTGACGTACTCAAGTTCTGTCTGAACAAGATACATATTTGTCGCTGTTACACTTCACACCAACTGCAGACAACTCTTGAAACAGTGTATGAAGGCTACTAATTTGTTCTTGAGGAGTGCTATGCGATCTGAGACGACAATGTCATCTAAATAATTCTATCAAAAAGAAACTTTTCCGGTCATCTACTCCAGAAAATACTCAAATATGACGGGAGCAGAATCACGTCCAAATGGCAGTCTAAAAGATTTGAAGAGACTCAGATGAGTATTAATGACAGTTTCCAGAATGAGATTTTCGCTCTGCAGCGGAGTGTGCGCTGATATGAAACTTCCTGGCAGATTAAAACTGTGTGCGCGACCGAGACCCGAACTCGGGTCCTTTGCCTTTCGCGGGCAAGTGCTCTACCAATTGACCTACCGAAGCACGACTCACGCCCAGTACTCACAGCTTTACTTCTGCCAGTACCTCGTCTCCCACCTTCCAAACTTTACAGAAGCTCTCCTGCGAAACTTGCAGAACTAGCACTCCTGAAAGAAAGGATATTCCGGAGACATGGCTTAGCCACCACAGCCTGGGGGATGTTTCCAGAATGAGATTTTCACTCTGCAGCGGAGTGTGCGCTGATATGACACTTCCTGGCAGATTAAAACTGTGTGCCCGACCGAGACTCGAACTCGGGAACTTTGCCTTTCGCGGGCAAGTGCTCTACCAACTGATCTACCGAAGCACGACTCACGTCCGGTACTCACAGCTTTACTTCTGCCAGTACCACGTCTCCTACCTTGCAAACTTTACAGAAGCTCTCCGCTGCAGAGTGAAAATCTCATTCTGGAAACATTCCCCAGGCTGTGGCTAAGCCATGTCTCCGCAATATCCTTTCTTTCAGGAGTGCTAGTTCTGCATGTTTCGCAGGAGAGCTTCGGTAAAGTATGGATGGTAGGAGACGAGGTGCTGGCAGAGGAAAAGCTGTGAGTACCGGGCGTGAGTCGTGCTTCGGTAGCTCAGTTGGTAGAGCACTTGCCCGCGAAGGGCAAAGGTCTCGAGTTCGAGTCTCGGTCGGGCACACAGTTTTAATCTGCCAGGAAGTTTCATATCAGCGCACACTCCGCCGCAGAGTGAAATTCTCATTCTGGAAACATCCCCCAGGCTGTGGCTAAGCCATGTCTCCGCAATATCCTTTCTTTCAGGAGTGCTAGATCTGTAAGTTTTGCAGGAGAGCTTCTGTAAAGTTTGGAAGGTAGGAGACGTGGTACTGGCAGACGTAAAGCTGTGAGTACCGGTCGTGAGTCGTGCTTCGGTAGCTCAGTTGGTAGAGCACTTGATCGCGAAAGGCAAAGGTCCCGAGTTCGAGTCTCGGTCGGGCACACAGTTTTAATCTGCCAGGAAGTTTCATATCAGCGCACACTCCGCTGCAGAGTGAAAATCTCATTCTGGAAACATCCCCCAGGCTGTGGCTAAGCCATGTCTCCGCAATATCCTTTCTTTCAGGAGTGCTAGTTCTGCAAGTTTCGCAAGAGAGCTTCTGTAAAGTTTGGAAGGTAGGAGACGAGGTACTGGCAGAAGTAGAGCTGTGAGTACCGGTCGTGAGTCGTGCTTCGGTAGCTCAGTTGGTAGAGCACTTGCCCGCGAAAGGCAAAGGTCGCGAGTTCGAGTCTCGGTCGGGCACACAGTTTTAATCTGCCAGGAAGTTTCATATCAGCGCACACTCCCCTGCAGAGTGAAAATCTCATTCTGGAAGCATCCCCCAGTCTGTGGCTAAGCCATGTCTCCGCAATGTCCTTTCTGTCAGGAGTGCTAGTTCTGTAAGTTTTGCAGGAGAGCTTCTGTAAAGTTTGGAAGGTAGGAGACGAGGTACTGCCAGAAGTAGAGCTGTGAGTTTCGGCCGTGAGTCGTGGTTCGGTAGCTGAGTTGGTAGAGCACTTGCCTGCGGAATGCAAAGGTCCCGAGTTCGAGTCTCGGTCGGGCACACAGTTTTAATCTGCCAGGAAGGTTCATATCAGCGCACACTCCGCTGCAGAGTGAAAATCTCATTCTGGAAACATCCCCCAGGCTGTGGCTAAGCCATGTCTCCGCAATATCCTTTCTTTCAGGAGTGCTAGTTCTGCAAGTTTCGCAGGAGAGCTTCTGTAAAGTTTGGAAGGTACGAGACGAGGTACTGGCAGAAGTAAAGCTGTGAGTACCGGGCGTGAGTCGTGCTTCGGTAGCTCAGTTGGTAGAGCACTTGCCCGCGAAAGGCAAAGGTCCGAGTTCGGGTCACGGTCGGGCACACAGTTTTAATCTGCCAGGAAGTTTCATATCAGCGCACACTCCGCTGCAGAGTGAAATTCTCATTTTGGAAACATCCCCCAGGCTGTGGCTAAGCCATGTCTCCGCAATATCCTTTCTTTTAGGAGTGCTAGTTCTGCAAGTTTCGCAGGAGAGCTTCTGTAAAGTTTGGAAGGTACGAGACGAGGTACTGGCAGAAGTAAAGCTGTGAGTACCGGGCGTGAGTCGTGCTTCGGTAGCTCAGTTGGTAGAGCACTTGCCCGCGAAAGGCAAAGGTCCCGAGTTGGAGTCTCGGTCGGGCACACAGTTTTAATCTGCCAGGAAGTTTCATATCAGCGCACAATCCGCTGCAGAGTGAAATTCTCATTCTGGAAACATCCCCCAGGCTGTGGCTAAGCCATGTCTCCTCAATATCCTTTCTTTGAGGAGTTCTAGTTCTGCAAGTTTCGCAGGAGAGCTTCTGTAAAGTTTGAAAGGTAGGAGACGAGGTATTGGCAGAAGTAAAGCTGTGAGTACCATGCGTGAGTCGTGCTTCGGTAGCTCAGTTGGTAGAGCTCTTGCCCGCGAAAGGCAAAGGTCCCGAGCTCGAGCCTCGGTCGGGCACACAGTTTTAATCTGCCAGGAGGTTTCATATCAGCGCACACTCCGCTGCAGAGTGAAAATCTCATTCTGGAAACATACCCCAGTCTGTGGCTAAGCCATGTCTCCGCAGTATCCTTCCTTTCAGGAGTGCTAGTTCTGTAAGTTTTGCAGGAGAGCTTCTGTAAAGTTTGGAAGGTAGGAGACGAGGTACTGGCAGACGTAAAGCTGTGAGTACCGGTCGTGAGTCGTGCTTCGGTAGCTCAGTTGGTAGAGCACTTGCCTGCGAAAGGCAAAGGTCCCGAGTTCGAGTCTCGGTCGGGCACACAGCTTTAATCTGCCAGGAAGTTTCATATCAGCGCACACTCCGCTGCAGAGTGAAAATCTCATTCTGGAAACATCCCCCAGGCTGGGGCTAAGCCATGTCTCCGCAATATCCTTTCTTTCAGGAGTGCTAGTTCTGCAAGTTTCGCAAGAGAGCTTCTGTAAAGTTTGGATGGTAGGAGACGAGGTACAGGCAGAAGTAAAGCTGTGAGTACCGGGCGTGAGTCGTGCTTCGGTAGCTCAGTTGGTAGAGCACTTGCCCGCGAAAGGCAAAGGTCCCGAGTTCGAGTCTCGGTCGGGCACACAGTTTTAATCTGCCAGGAAGTTTCTATAATGACAGTGATCTGTGGGAACTGCTTATCCAGAGATGATTTCAAATAAATGTCGTGCAAGTCAATTTTGGGAAAGTAAACTATGCCACTGAATTTGAAGGGCTTGTTTCAATAGTGGTACAAGTCCATTTTTGTTCATTCTGAGATACAGAGTTCTAAAGTTAAATGAGCGCTGAAAAATCTACAGTTGAGATACCATATATATTCAAGCCTATGGCTTCTTGCTAGAGATGAACCTTTCTTTCTGCTTGTTTGTATCATTAATTTCAGAAGCATTATAGGCAGAAAATTGGAGGTAATTGACTTGTACCACTACTGAAATAACCCCTTCATTTGTTCTGCGCGACAAGGGGTAACTGTAAATGATTGTTGGAGATATCACAGTTCTCTTAAGATCGGCGCGCAACCGGAGTCTTCAGAACAACAAGAGGGGATGGCCAGTGTCTGGCTGTAATGGGTGCTTCGACCCCTTTGCCTAGCAAAGCAGTAAGTTCCTGCTCCACCAGATCTCGAAGAGCATGAGGAACAGCACGAGCCCGTACAAAACACAGTTGTGCATTGTCCTTCATTGTGACATGCGCAACAAAGTTACTAGTATTGCCTAAACCCTTAGGGAACAAATTCTGAGATTCTGTACATAATCTAGTAACACTTCTCCAAGGATCAAAGGAAGCAACAGAGTGTACATTGTCCTGAATGCTTAATCCAAATGATTCAAAACTGTGCCGGGAGCATGGCGCTGTAAACATCACTGTCTTGGCCAGATTACGGAAAGTTGGAGGTAATCTACAAGTGGCCAAGACAGGAATGTCACGGCCATTATACGCTGTCAGCGTATGGCGATGAGCGTTAATGTTCAATGTTCACGGTCAACGTTTGTGTTGAGTGTTTAAAAAATTATTACCTTATGCAGAAAACGAAGAAAAATTAATGAAAATTGTTAGATTATATTTTATATATCGAGGTAAAAAACAAAATAAAGAGAAATCGGTTCATGTTATTGAATTTGAATGGATTTTACAGTTTTTATGTATTTTTTTTAAATTTTAACTGAATGTATTTAGTTTGTTGAATATTAGGTTTTTTATATTTTTTAATTAAATGGAAATTTCCTTCTTCGGTATGGATAAATTTTTTGAACTGAGACACAGTAAAATCTAAATCTTTGTTTTAAAACAGGAAATTTTTAAAAAGTTGCTCTCTTTGTCTAGAAATGGCATACATTATCTACTAACTAACGTATCCGTTGCCATCAGTGAGACGCCGGTGGGGTGGTATCAGTCTATAATACTACTGCCTGGATGGGATTTCCGACGTGATTTATGATCCGTTGAGTACACTTCTGGAAATTGATTGAACTTTCGGATTTATTCTAGAATATAACTCCACAGTTTGGCTTTGCAAAGTGAGTCCGCAAAATAAGTGGCGAGCTCTTCGTGTCTCGCCTTGCGGGATGATCAAGGTTGGCAGCACATTCATTTCGCTGTATACACTAAGGGTGGGGCTTCAACCGTACTGAGAGCAAGGATTCAATATTATAACAATTAAAACGATGAGTTTAATTAATACATGACTTACATTTAAATACACTGTACTGCCCAAAATCACAGTGGGTTCTGAAAATATTTTCCTCGTCCTTGAAGGCATAGCTCAACGCTTTCACATTTATTTGTGAACACCTTTGTTTGTACTGAATGCAGAGAATCAATGACTGTAGTCCTCAGTTCCTCTGCCAGCCGTTGTGACCGAGCGGTTCTAGGCGCTACACTCTGGAACCGCGCGACCGCTACGGTCGCAGGTTCGAATCTTGCCTCGGGCATGGATGTGTGTGATGTCCTTAGGTTAGTTATGTTTAAGTAGTTCTAAGATCCAGGGGACTGACGACCCCAGAAGTTACGTCCCATAGTGCTCAGAGCCATTTAAACCATCAGTTCCTTTATTGTCTTCGGTTTATTTTGATACACAGATGTTTTACCCATATCCCAGAGGAAATAATCGGACGAAGGCAGATCCGGTAAGTTCGGGGGCAGAGACTATTCGTAATTATTCTGTCTCCGAAGTTTTCATCTAAATGTCGTAGGGACTGCTGTTCTGTATGATCAGTAGCGTTGTCCTGTTGGAAAAATGTAAGATTGATGTCATTTTCTTTCAGCACGACATTAAACGTATAAGTTATATGGAAACAGTAGACATTGGAAGTGACGTTGGTATCGGAAAAGATCAGCCTTATAATTCTGGATGATGGTGTGGAAACCGATACTCCGATGTTCTCTGCGTCCAATGGCGTTTCTGTCACGCTATATGGATTTTCTGATGATCAAATCCGTGATTTTTTTAAAATTTATATAGCCTGGTGGATGAGACCAAGCCTCATCAGAGAAAACGTTCGATCTGAAACACCAACTCTATGTCGGTTAATTAATAGTTGAAAACAAACACAATATGGTCCATACAATGTATTTGTTTCACAGCATTAATTTTATACGGCAGCATCCCTCGTTCATAGGTTACGGAATTTTGTGCTGTTGTGCGAGAGACCTTACCCTCTTGGTATAATCTCCTGACTCATTTTGCTGGAATCCGCCAACATGATGTTCGAAATGTCGTCAAGCTTCCGTCCTGTTAAAATTGTGGGCCTACCAGTTAGTTGAGGGTGCATCACTTTTGGTTGGTTGGTTTTGGGGTTTGATGGGGGCTAAGCATCGAGGTCATCAGTCCCCTGTTCCACACAGACATCCTTGTAAAAGGGCTATACAGTAAAAACGTAACCTCTGCACCCAAACACCAAGGGGTACATAGCTAAAATGAACACATCAGTAACACAAAATAGAGGACATTTAAAAGGAGCAGAGCAAATAGTTGACTAGAGTGAAACAGACTACAGTGGTTGATGGACCAGGTAAAAGGTCTACCACTCAACTACAAACGAAGAACCTCCAGCTGGAAAGCGTTGATAGAGGTACCAACACAACTTGTTACCACAAAAGACACTATTTTGGTATCCACGTCACAATCAAAAGTCGCTGGAGTGGGTGTAGCCTGAGAAATCATGCGAGAGCGCCAACACTAGAGCGAGTGATAAAACCCAGCTGCACGGATCAAACGTAGAATTCAGTCAGCTATAGAGGCATCGTCACCTAGAATGAAAGGAAGTGCCGCTGGTAAATTAAAGGATTGCCGCAGGGGGGCTAAAAGGGGCAGTCGATCAGAAGATGGACCACTGTCAGCTCTGCATCACAGCGACACTTGGGCGACACTCACGGCGAAGGAGATAGCTGTGGGTCAACCGCATATGTCCAATTCGGAGACAGCAGAGTCCCTAGGCGTGCTCCTCCAGGATGAGTTCCATACGACCGTGGACGACTTTACAATGCCGATCTTATTTGGAGTATTCAAGACAGACCATTTAGAGCTCCAGACATCGCGGACTTTGCGATGTAGGGCTAACCGGAGGTCTCTTTCCACGAGACCAAGCTCCAAGGGTGGCGAAGTGGTGACCTGCTTGGCCAACCGATAGACACGTTCGTTTCCTGTAATGTCGATGTGGCCCAGGGTCCACACAAACGTCGCTGAACGACCACACTCGGGGAGAGCAAAAACAGCATCTTGAATACCGCGCACCAAAGGGTACCGAAAAAAACACTGGTCGAGTGCTTGCAATCCACTCAGGGAGTCACTGCATATGACAATTAACTCCCTAGGGCGGGAGGAAAGATTAGCGAGTACACGATAAAGAGCAACCAGCTCCGCAGTGAAAAACACTGCTCCCACAAGGTAGGGAATGCTGCTCAACGTAGTCGACGTGGATGAAAGCAAACCCAGTGCGTCCATCGACCACAGAACCATCGGTGTAGACTACATCGGCATCTCGCATCGAGGCAAGAAGAGCCATGAAATGTTGACGAAGACTTTCAGGTGGAACGGAGGACTTGGAGTCGCAGGACAAATCCAAGCAAAGCTGCAAGCGAGGGAGGGACGAAGGAGGGGTATAAGAAGAAGCCCGGAAAGATGGAGGAAGGAGAAAGGACTCGAGTGACGAAAGAAGGCAACGAACGCGGACAGCGATCGGTGCATCATGAACTGAACTTGTTGTCTGGAATTTGCCGAATTAAAGCACGTTCAGTATCACGATGTGGACACCCCGAAGCAGGGAAACGTAATCTAAATTGCCGCCTCACATGCTCCGTTAAGTTTTCTCCCTCACAGAAAACCTCTTCCACTAAGAACGCTCTGTCTGCCACAATAAAAGCCGGTTCCCACTACGGCGCGACAGAGCGGCGTGCGGCAACGGCAGCGGCAAATGTTTTCCGCTTTGACGCGGCGGCTCGCGGAATTGGCGTTCCCATCTGGAAGCGGCAGACGCTAGCGGTAGCCAATGACGGACAGCCACTGAGGTAAGGGGCGGGACCCACTGAAACGCCCAGTGTGTTTGGTTAACTGTATCTTACACCTACATGAAGGAAAGACGAAGTTGGGTGAAACACACCAATCTTTCATTTTCTTTACACTGTATCTTTCACATATTTCATTATTCATGTTTTCTCATGACTACCGTTCATGATTGTCCACTATCTCCTAACGCACTAAAACAATGTACGATAAAAGAGATTATTCAGATATTTAACCGAAACAAAAATTTAAAATGTGATACAGTAGCAGGTACAGGAAAACAGTAAGAACACAAAGGTTTGAGGGGAGGGATGAAAGTGGAAGCTACCTCATAGAATTTCTCGCAGAGCATAATATAATCATCGCCAGCACCTTGGTTAAGAATCATGAAAGAATAATATATATTTGGAACAGAGTTTTCGAAACCAGATTTTAAATTGTAAGCCATTTCGCGGTGCAGACGCAAACCGACAATAATTTATTGGTTACGGCGTGCAGTTTACAACTAAAGAGGCAGTAAACGGTAGCAAATTAAGGAGATGGAATTTGAATGAGTTTTTCGATAATTTTAAAGTACCCGATATGCGACGACTGACTGAAACAGGAAAGGACTCCGCTAGATTACGAATGGATGTCTTTAAGAGAAGATGTGGTGAAAACGGGAAAAAGGTACAGTAGAAATCGTTAGACAAAACGTAGTATATTAAATTTAATTGACAAGAGGGAAAAATATAAAAACGCATCAAATAAAGAAGGCCATAGGAAATATAAATGTCTAAACATGACGTCGTCAGAGAGTCCACAATCGCAACGCGATTTTGCACTAGGAAAACATAAGAGAATGAAAATGAGAAACAGGAAAGAAAACTTTGTACAAAGGAGAAGCAACTGTCAAGAACTCATTTGGCAAGCAGAACTAAGCAAATAACAGAAGGCTAGAAAGTGGAAGGAATATGACGGGAGAAGAGGGGAGGGGTTATACATACTAACATAAGCACAATGTTAGATTCCTGTGAAATGTCTGAACACTCAAGGCAATACTGATCCTACCACTTAGCTAAGTAGACAGACGGAAGAACTGCAAAACTGTGGTTATAGCATTTGCATGTTTAGAGAAAGATTTTGACAATCTTAATAGAAAAAACATTCTTTGAGCACTGGAGATGTCATCGATAAAACACAGGGTCACAAGATTATCTAGAACTTGTACAGAAACGAAACTGCATTTCTAAGACTTCAGGTGCTTGAAAGGGAAGCAATAATTGAGAAGGCAAAACTAGAGAGGACATAAAATGAAGACTGTCAATAGCAAGAAAAGCGTTCTGAAAAAGAAATTTTTTTCACATCGAATATAAATACTAATGGCTGGGTACTATTTTACAAAGGTATTTGTATGGAGTGTAGCCTTGTATGTAAATGAAGCGTGGACGATGAAGAAGACCATGGACGCTTTCAAAACTTTGTGATAAATAAGAATGCTGAAAATTAGATATGAGGATCGTGTAATTAAAAGAAGAGGTTCGGAATTAAATAGAGCAGGAAGAGGAAATTATGGCTTCTAGAGGGGTTAGTTCACACGACATATTATGAGGCGTCAAGGAATCGTCAGTTTGATAATGGAGTCTAAATGGTAGAGTGAGACCAAGGCTTACCAACTGTAAGCAGATTAGAATGGATGTAGGATGCAATAGTTATGCAGAGATGAAGAGCCCTGCAGAGGATAGACTACTGTGGAACACTGTATCAACACACAGACATATTGTATTTCTTGTTAATGCAGCCCAACAGCAAATAACATCACTTTTCATTAGGTAGGTCAGTTGCGTATTTATTGCCGGAATATTTGTTTAATGTAGCCTCTAGCGCATATATTTGTAATGTATTTGTGTATACATCTCTATTAGTCTCTACAAAGAGCCTTATGTTAGGGAAAAGTTACAGCTTGAATGCAGTTTTCTTATGGAGACTGTCAGAAAATGATGAAGTTTAGTTACTGTTATGGCCACTCTGCCATTTGTACCATTTTCCGTAAGACATGTATTCCTTCATGAAACAACAACCAGTGACTAGTTACGTGTCAGCCATGACTTTCGAATGTAGTGGCAGTTCTCAAACTATGTAGAAGTCATCAGGGGCAAATGTATCGTAATGCTCTTGTACATATGCTGGCATACGTTTTTTGTGCAGTGGAGGCTTTTCCGCTGTTTCTGATATCATGTGACCATTCTCAGGCATATTAAATGATGCACGAACGTCGTATGAAAACGTTTTTGTTGGGGAAAGTAGGTTAAACAAAAAATAAATACGGTATTTTGACACGCAAATATGGAATCGGCAACAGGATTATAACGCCTAAAGTGGTAACTGTGGATGCAATTATTTTGACTGGTCCTTCATAAATACTTGCAAGACTGTGATCAGAGAGACTTTATGGATATTGAAAATGATTCGCATAGTATTATATTTGGTGCTTTATTGCTCAAATGGCTCTGAGAAGTATGGGACTTAACTGCTGTGGTCATCAGTCCCCTAGAACTTAGAACCACTTACACCTAACTAACCTAAGTACATCACACACATCCATGCCCGAAGCAGGATTCGAACCTGCGACCATGGCGGTTACGCGGCTCCAGACTGTAGCGCCTAGAACCGCACGGACACTCTGGCCGGCTTGGTGCTTTATGCCAAGGTGTTTGACACAACTATTCGATCAGGGATGTAAAATCTTTCGGTAAAAGAAAACGACTCATCAAAGACTATACATCTGACTGTAAAGATTGTTTTAGCGATGCTGGGAAGAGTAATTGGCAATCAAGTGTTATTACATATAATTGTAAAGTATTCTAAACGTTGCAAATAAACAAAATATCTTCAGACAAAATGAAATAATACATAAGAAATTTGTTTACGTGGCCATCACCTGCTGCAAGTAAAGAAATATTCGTTTTGTAAATAACAAATGCCATTTTCTTCCTGTGACGTATTTTGTTTGTTCCATAGGCTTTTCGTCTTTTACTTTAGGGCACTTCCGGTAGAATCATTGTGTTATTTGCAGATTATGAAAAAGCTGAGGTCTTATTATTTTACGTGAATAAGTGGTAACTGGCAGTTAATCGAATATGTGGCTGGCGTCTGCGTTTCCACCCATTTCGTCGCAGGCTGTATATGGCACTATAAAACCACTTACAAGACGTAAGCACATTAATTTCACTTTACAGACTTTTTCCTTCAAATTTTTTATGTCCTTTGCGCTAACTGGGTTGGAGCACAATTATTCCTCTGTCACTAGCTGGGAAATTTTACCAAAAACTGATTTAGAGTCGTAACTACTATGCGTTCAATTTATGTCTCTTCTTATTTGGTTTGTTTATGTACACGTTGCCAACCTAACGAAGCACATGCTGAAAACTAAAGTCTGTTCATTTTGTTTCCTTTATATCTGTTTATGTGTGCATGTAGTCAGTCAGTCTGAGCTGAAGAAATTGAATGTGAATGTAATATATGCCAGACCGTAGTTGAAAGTTTTCGTGTTCAGCTGATATGAGTTATGATTTAAATATCTTGTGGAGTTCATGTGAGACTCAGGACAAAGGGTTTCAGTGCTAGTATTCTAATGACAATCATCTGTTGAAATGTTATTCTACTATTTTATCTATTAATGCGAGCACTGAATTTACTCTTACATGAACTCCTCCACAAAATAGTCAAACCAAACCGAAATCAGCTGGACATCAAACCTTTGAACCACTGTGTGACAACTACTGCATTCACTTTCAACTTTCAATAACTATCATGGACTAGCCACACACACATAGAGATATAAGGAGAACAGAAATAAACAATCATTTGTCTACAGGATATTATTCCTTACTTAGGCAACATGTACATAAACAAACCAAACAGGAAGGGACATGAGGTGAACAGACTTTACGACATTAATTCAGAATTTCGGTAAAATGTCAACAGCTAGTGACAGAAGAAATAAGGAGCGAACATGAAATTGTGCTTATGTGCCATAAGCTAAATTTTAGGTTGACCTCCAGCATGTGACCAGATGAGGGGCAACGCAGATATCCGCCAAAAACGTGATTAACTGTAAGTCATCAGTATTTCACGTAAAAAAAAATTGATGTGGACTATTCCATAATCTGTAAGTATTACATATCAAAACAAAACTGAATCATTCCACATTCCACTGAAGATGCCTTAAAGTAAAAGGCAAAACGCGTTTTGAACAAATAACGTACACTGGAGCAAGAAAAAAACGTTTGTTACTTACCAAAGGAAATAATCAATAGCTGTAGATACTTATCAAATTACATCTTATGACATACAAGCAAATTAGTTTCGGTTAACTTCTGTAAGTCTATACACAACATTGTAACTGTTAACGTGTTCCATGTCATTGTAATTCTTATTCCACATGCTATTAAATGCCGTTTAAAAAAATTCATCTGTCCATTCTGAAAAACTGTAGTTACTTTCATATCTCGGTAGATAAACAGATTTCTGATGTTTATCATGCGACGAAATACACGATTTTTTTACAAATTATCGTTTGCAAAAAAATACATTTAAATTTCTTGAACTGTTTACGAAATTTACGGTTCATAAAACCACATGGTTTGTCGCATCGCGAGCGACCCGCGCGCGGTCACCACACAGCCCGTCCGCCGACATATCATTCAATATCTCGAGAACGGTGATAGCTATCGTTCTGCTCTGAGCTTTAAAAACAATTTCGATATGTTAGCTAATTTTCATATGCCATAATGTAATACCTAAAATGAACTGTACGCAAAGTCCACGCAATGGGTTTTTACCTCTGCACACTTACTAAAATTTCGTGTAATGGTTTACGTAAATGCGATACAGCAAGTAACCACGACGCATGACGAAAAGAAATTCGGTCTTTTATCGAGAGAACATATCAGGCTGTAGCATGCATAATCATATTTTTCCACCGAATAGTTTCTTTGACATAGAATGATAAGTATCTCATAGCTGCCGCCGCGTCCTCTTCAGCAGTTTGGCGATAGTTAGTGTGACCCGGGGGTTTCCATACCTGACGTCACGCTCAGTTCGTTCTGTGATTGGCGGCGCGGACCTGGAGCGCAGCACACGGCAGCGGTAGCAGCTCGACATGGGCAAACCGCGACACAGACCTCGCTGTGCCGCGCCACTGACAGTGTTTCCATGGCAACCACGCTGCTGCCGCGCGATTTTGATGCGCAACAGCCTTAGTGGGAACCGGCCTTAATCCTTCTCACTACACTCAGCTTGCACAAGAACTAGACAAGTACACAACAGCTGCAACAGACACGCGACACTACAACCAGCACACTGTCACTGCAGGTCCACAGACCACGTGCAAGTGAGACTTGAATGTGCGGCCAACATTACGTGCCTCGTAAGGCGAGACACACGTTGCTCGCTGATGCAGAGAGTCCTAGCGGCTGCACAGTACAGCTGTAAGATTTGAGGATAGAAACCCTTTGTCTTTCAAGTTACTTTAATACCAGAATATCGCTTCCTCCTAGTCACATATAAAATGTTACATCTGTTTAATGTGGATTGTCACATATGACCTCATACAACTATGTGACTAAGACTAGTGGATTCTGTACTGGAGTTCACTTCCCATACTTATCACTTTTTAGTGTCTTTGGCATGAACAGCAAAGTGAGGTGTCTCATAATCCACAGTAGTGACAAAAGACCTTGTGAGATTGATTTGAAGAGATGTGGAGAGACACTCAAAACTATTTCAAATGGCTCTGAGCACTATGGGACTCAACTGCTGAGGTCATTAGTCCTCTAGAACTTAGAACTAGTTAAACCTAACTAACCTAAGGACATCACAAACATCCATGCCCGAGGCAGGATTCGAACCTGCGACCGTAGCGGTCTTGCGGTTCGAGACTGCAGCGCCTTTAACCGCACGGCCACTTCGGCCGGCTCAAACCTAGTGTTTCATGATAATGGCAAACCTCTTGTAAACTAAACATTTCCATGGAAACTATAAAAAAAAAGGTGTCCTACTTACTTTCAAGCAACAACTTTCTATACTTCCACAATGCACTGCATACTGCTGCTGGGCGTTCCATCACTCCATACTTGAAGCAGTGAGCGACTGGGCAAAAACAGTCTTGATCACAAAACAGTAAGCTTGATTACCAGTTCCATTTCACAATACTAACTGCATTACCTAACTACACTTTACCCATTACCTCAGTACCAGGATTGGATTAACACATAGAGCCTACTGTATTAAACCCAACACAATCTTCCGTCCTACTATTCTTTCACTGTTGTTACATAAGAGATTTTTCATTGCTTTCAAACAGCTGTTGTTGTCGTTGCGGCTTATACTACAGGAAACAGGTACTCACTATTAGCGCTATAACGTGCAGTGCTATTTGATGTCTGCCTATATATTGTAGTATGTTGATGACCACCAAGGACTGTGTGTTTTTTAATTCTTTCTTTCCCCCGAAGTTTTGGTTGATGGTTTTATCCTATAAGACATGATTTGTCATGTGCTGTACGGGTTCGTCTATTGACAGACGTTTGGAGACGTTTTACTGATCATGCGGGGTACGGACAGGACGACTATCTGCGTTTCATTAATGGTTTTTTTGGTATCGATAGCAACGATGCCACAGCATAGTTTCATACGTTGGCACTAAGAGACACGGACGAGAGCGCACTCTAGCCGGAGAGGGAGAGCTCTACGAACTCCGCTCCAGTATCAGCCCATTTGATGAAGAGCAGACGACCGGGACACTTCGCACCTCTAGCAAAGTTATGCATTCTTTTTTACTAGAGAAGGTGATTTAAATTAATACTGCAGTACCGACATGTATTCCATTTTCCTGCTCCTACCCATGCGCCGCCTTCCAGGCGGGATATAAAGGTTTTCTGAGTAGTGACATGCTTGTATGTGCACTTGCACCTTGGAAGTCGTGGAAAATGAAGTACTAGTTGTATGTGACGTGAAGATATTCCTCCAGGGTATGAAACCCGTCGTCATACTGGGATAAACACACTAAACAGCTACTGCGGATTTGGACTTTCACTCAGTTTAATACAGACTATTTTACCATCTTTGATTCTAAATTGTTTGACTATCCTTCACATTATGTGGTAGCTCTTTAGCTGTGGTCGCCCACCTGTAAGGTTATTTGTAGTAAATGCTCACTCTCCGAGTTCTGCAAAACACTCACTAATCGGACACCTAAGTTTCACTGGTGTGGTGACATGACTTTTTTCTTTTTTGTTCTTCATCACAAGCCACACTAAACGCGAACAGATATGAAATCGAAGTGTTCATCGGTCGACATCACTGGTTTGTCGACATAAAGCTACTGCTGGAGAATTATATTAAATCACTGGTTTACTTGTACGTGTTGTCCATATTCAGCGCATGCACCTCTGTGTAACAAGGCTTCATATGCCGGAACATTTATCTAACCTATGTTGTGCATCGCAGCAGAAACTACTAATTGGGTAAGTCAACTAGTGATTGTTCCGATAAGTACAAGATTACAAAATCCAGAACGACAACTATGTGGTATTTCATGAAACTGAAACGAATAAAAAAGTCCAATATGGTAGAAAGGTGATTTCAGAACTAAGCTAAGAGAAAGCAGTCAAGAAATGCGGGAATATGTTTGGAAGTGTGATCACATGTGTACCACTCACTGCACATGCGCCTTCCGTCGTGTGTCAGCTCCTTGCACTTGCCATACAACCAACCGATGTTGGAATGCTGGGAGTACGAAACACTTGTCTCCTTGGCTACAGGATGTGGTTCCCTCAGTGACGTTTCTCATAAATAATGCGAGGCAAGTGGCTTGGATGTATACTGTAAGACGAAATCTGTTTACTGTATATTCGGCATCGATAAACAACCGCTCGTTGTATATTTTACATTCAGACTTTAGTGACTGACTCTTAAACAAGGTATCAGTCTTTGCATGCGCTGACCCCCAATTTTTTTTTTGATCATATGTCTCCTGATATTTTTAATGTAACACACCAGGAATCCCCTCATGTGTCTGTCAGAGTAGCACTTGCAACAAACATCATCATTTATTCGTTGGTTTTATTTCAGTCTTAGTTCTCTACTACAACTGTTGTCCTCTATTCGACCAATGTAGTACCATGGAAATATATCTTAGCACATACGTCCTCTCAGCATGTTGTACCTCTTTGTCGTTAGTTTGCCACACATTCCTTGCACTGTCGATTGTGCAGAACTTCTCGTTTTGTAACATTGCACTTTATTTTTAACGCTTCTGTTCCCTACATATATTGTTATCAACAGTCTTTGAATCATTCCCATAGAATGTTGGCCGGCCAGAGTGGCCGAGCGGTTCTAGGCGCTACAGTCTGGAACCACGCGACCGTTACGGTCGCTGGTTCGAATCCTGCCTCGGGCATGGATGTGTGTGATGTCCTTAGGTTAGTTAGGTTGAAGTAGTTCTAAGTTCTAGGGGACTGATGACCACAGAAGTTAAGTCCCAGAGTGCTCAGAGCAATTTGAACCATACAGTGTTGTGCTCCGAAATTACATTCTCAGAAATCTCTTCCTCGAATTATGGGATACTTTGATACTAGAGGATTTCTTTTAGTGAGGAATGCCATCGTTTCCTGTGCTACAATGATTTTCATATCCTCCTCACTTTGTCCGGCATGCGTTATTTGCTTCCAATGTAGCACGCATCCTTTCCGTCTTCCGCAACGTTTTCCTCTACATTGATAACGCGTTGCTGCTAATCTCATATCTGCTGCACCTCATTTCTTTTCTTTGGTTTTGCTTTCAAAATACACACATCAAAAAATGTTTTGCATCATCCCGGTTCCCAGAACTCCTGAATACAGACGTTGACTGTGGATATTCTGTCACAGGCACAGTCCCTTGGCTGTTCAGAGATGTCACTAAACCCGTGCAAAGATGTAAACAACTATGCATGAGCAGCGCCTATTAGACGGAGGGGAATCGACAGCCGATCAGTTTCAATCATTCCACCAGGAAGGAGGTACACGTCTCGTGTTGTCTGTAGTTCAACCATGCCTAGAAGGTCAATACCGCGGTTCGATCGCGTCCGCATTGTTACTTTGTGCTAGGAAGGGCTCTCAACAAGAGAAGTGTCCAGGCGTCTCTGAGTGAACCGAAGCGATGTTGTTCGGACATGGAGGCGGCAGAGAGAGACAGGAACTGTAGGAGGACCCCTGACAACAACGTCACCATGTTGAATAATGCTTTTTATGAAGCCACAGGTCGTCGTGTTATGACTCAAACTGTGTGCAATAGGCTGCATGATGCAGAACTTCAGTTCCGACTTCCATGGCAACCACGATATCATGCAGCGCGGTACAGATGGACACAACCACATGTCGAATGGATCTCTTCATCGATGAATGTCGCATATGCCTCAAACCAATCGTCGAAGACGTGTTTGGAGGCAACCTAGTCAGGCTGAACGCCTTAGACACACTGTCCAGCGAGTGCGACAAGGTGGAGGTTCTCTGCTCTTTTGGGGTGGCATTATGTGGGGCCGACGTATGCCGCTGGTGGTGAAGGAAGGCGTCGTAAAGGCTGTACGATACGTGAATGCCATCCTCCGACCGATACTGCAACCATATCGGCAACATATTGGCGAGACATTCGTCTTCATAGATGACAATGCGCGCCCCCATCGTACACATCCTGTGAATGGCTTCCTTCAGGACAACGACATCGCTCGAATAGAGTGGCCAGCATGTTCGCCAGACATGAACCCTATCGAACATGTCTGGGATGGACTGAAAAGGGCTTTTTATGGACGATGTGACCCACGAACCAATCTGAGGGATGTACGTCGGATCGCCGTTGAGGAGTGGGACAGTCTATATCAACAGTGCCTTGGCGAACTTGTGGATAGTATGCCACGACGAATACAAGTACGCATCAATGGAAGCGGACGTGCTACTGGGTATTAGAGGTAACGATGTGTATAGCAAACTGGACGACCACTTCTGAAGGTCTCGCTGAATGGTGGTACAACATGCAATGTGTGGTTTTCATGAGCAATTGAAAGGGCGGAAATGATGTTATGTTGATCTCTATTCCAATTTTCTGTACAGGTTCCCGAAATCTCGGTACTGAGGTGATGCAAAATTGTTTTGATGTTTTACGTTCTGTGCTCAGTAGATTATTCTTTCTACTCAAGACGTTCTGTGATTCTGTCTCAGGTGTGCGATTCGTAATGTTCCCTTCTCGGTTTTGTAGATTTAATGAGCCATTCGTGTTCCCGTGAAATTGTTCTAACTGTAAACATCTTACACCTTTGTACGTTGCAAAATGCCCAGATCGACAGGTCATCTGAAAAGTCAAGGTCTTCTCCAGTCATACTTCCGTTACCGAACTCAACATCGGAACTGCCACCATGTGCCTGTACGTTCCCAAATGGCTGACTGATCGTCATATAATATTCATAATTTTCTTTTCCTTTCTTCTGTGTGTTATTATAATCATAAATTTGTGTACACCAGTCGTCAAGCTGCACCAGGATGTTGAAGGTAGTGTTCCAATACTTGTCTGCGCTAAGTAACAATCCAGCAGGGAACTGTCTAGGAAATTCATGTGATTTTCAGCCCATTCATGAAACAGAAACGATTTATGACATAAACGATTGGGAGATTCGCGTGCTCCATAATGTTTCCCTTCTCGACGTTACGTTGCATGGCTTTGAGAAGTTATTTAATGCTCTGGCACTTACTTAAAACTTTAGAAAGAAAGCTGTTTTGAAAGAAACATTATGTCAGGTTTTCCGTTTAAGATTATTTCGCAGTCAGGCAGTTTATAGCAGCACGAAACTTTAAGCGAACATAGTTGCTCTTTGTCCCAAAAGACCGGCTTGACAGAGTAAAGTGATGGATGGTCTCGCAAACTGAGTGCAGGACCTGCTTAGTCTATTCTCTTGAGAACACACAGGAGACCTTCGCCTGGAACGCTGCAATAAAATGTAGTTTACTTACGATCAGCTTCGAGGAGTTTGGCTAGGTGAAACATGAAGACGTAATATGTGTCTAACGTAGTCCAATCATTTGCTCCCCACAAGTGTATTCTGTTATGTACTAAGAGCACGGTCGATTTAGCAGACCGGTGGTCAGTAATATTGTACTCTGCTATAGCAGTTGCTCCAAGCAGATAATTTTGCGATTTTCAATTCCTGTCTCCCTACTCTACTTCCAGTAATCCGTTTAAGAACACAAAGAATTCTGATACAACAATTTTATTTCCC
The DNA here is from genome assembly GCF_021461395.2 of Schistocerca americana. Taxonomy (NCBI): domain Eukaryota; kingdom Metazoa; phylum Arthropoda; class Insecta; order Orthoptera; family Acrididae; genus Schistocerca; species Schistocerca americana. Next base: position 564,079,494 of record NC_060124.1, read on the forward strand.
GCTTTTCGGACATATAGGCTACGTCCTTTCATGTATCACAGAAGTGCTCGTTACGTTACGTTGCATGGCTTTGAGAAGTTATTTAATGCTCTGGCACTAACTTAAATCTTTAGAAAGAAAGCTGTTTTGAAAGAAACATTATGCCAGGTTTTCCGTTTAAGATTATTTCGCAGTCAGGCAGTTTATAGCAGCAGTGCTCGTTAAGTCGTCAGCAGTCGTTCAGATATATGGAGGAAGACGAATGATTCGTAAATGACGAACGTTTCAAGAAAATGAATCTTTTGCTATTAGAGTTGTGTGGTTGAATAAGCTAAGGGACAGAGGCCACATTCTTCCAATGTTTTGGTGAGGCACGGTGGTGTAACTTCTGGTGTCATAGAGTGGAGAGAAATCGACTGTGGTCTTACATCACGGCTGGTGGTAATCGAGGAAATTCTCACGGTGCAGTAGGAAGTCACGAATGCCCTGCATCCCCATGTGTTATCTCACATGAAATATTATCGTTGTGCGGTTCTTCAACAGAAAGATGCTATGGAACTTGACTTTATGACTACCTGCACGTTGTTGAGAAGGAACAGCAGATCTGTCCCGGAGAGAATGTCTGCGGGAGAGTCTGGTGTGAAGCACAATGACCGCTCTGTTGAGCCATCCACGCAGTCTGAAACAGTACAGTTATCAAGCACTATATTATTCATGTGACACTATCAGTAAAGAAATTTTCTATCAACCAAAAAATGGTACATACAATGCCGCCCTTTGTCATGAAAACCTTCCGTTCATACCACAGCTTTCCGCTTCATCGTATACAAACACTTACGCTTCAGTCAAACTTTCTGCTGATAAATACCATTCCCCACAGATCGATTTGTAAACCAGATTCATACAGCAAAGTCAGACTTCAGCAAACAACTTTTCTTTTCCTCAGACAGATGATGCGAACGATCAAAAATCAGACGCCACATACATTTCAGTCTCAACACAGAACAGAGTTTGTTTCCTTCCGTCACCCATGCTAAAAATATTAGATTGTCACTGCGTCACAACGCTAAATTTTTTTAAGAAAATGACGACTGCCCTTACATTGAATCTCTGCATTGTGAAACTAATACTGTGCAAAAGCAAACTACTTATGCCCTTCGCAGCCCATTGACATACTTAGCAGCCCCTACTGATAAGAAATTTTTTTCCTGACAACACATTTACTAATGCTACGGATAATTGGTAAAAGTGATTCCTATGTTGAGTAACCCCAGAATGTACGTAAACAGATTTGATATGTATAGGCTAGTTAGATATTTCGCTTTTCTAATGTTTCTAAGATTTGTCGACACAGCTATACGTAATTTGATGATTTGTCTTTGTGCTTTTTAGTGATATTAAATCGTACTTGCAGTACAAATCTCATTGTTTGTGATTACGTCAACAAAGAAAAATTTTCATTTAGTAAAAAAGGATGTAAATTATCTGAGTAATGTAATTTCAATTGTCAAATGTTCTGAAAGGCCAAAGTTAACTTCGAATACAACTTCACGACTGAAAAGTCAGTGTCAGTAATTCACCCAAATCACTACCGCCTCTCTGTCCAGGTCATATGTTTTTTTAAAGGCACTGAATTTTTCTTAAATATTTTCATTTATCAGCCAAAAGAATTTCACATATATTTCAAAGTATTACGGCTAGCTTTGCACACCACTGTGCCTGTAGCTAGTTATTTTATTCTTCTTCATGAAAGAGCAGAATATAACGCGATCCACAGTTGTTGCTTAAGAGGTAAGACAATTTTATTTATTTGTATTGTGCACATGAACCGAAGTTACCAGTTTGAACAGGGCCAGGGGATTCAGTAACTAAGGGGCTGAATGTATTTTGCAGTGACTGTATTTCTTTTTTGGTTTTGGGAGTTGAATTGACCAGTCAGTTCGTATTAAGTTTTGCTAACAATAACACAGAGTAGGCACACTACTTACAGAAAAAACACGCTACGCGATAACTCCAGCTTTGTATGCGTTCCCAGTTGGAGCATTCATTTATGTATTTCAATAATATTAAAGGACGTTACAAGGTCTTTAGCCTAATCAGATAGGAACGTGATAACAACGCACTCACAATCTTCTCTGACGTTGTTACGACATAAATGCTACGTATAGACAGTTAATAATAGTACCGGAACTGTCAAGAAGTTACACTTGGTTATGCATATGTGAGAATGCACAGCTACGTTGCTTTTGCAATCCGAAGATGGTCTGATTTTGGACTGAAATCGATCGTGTTTAATAAAAAAAATTCTGGTACCGCTGCACATTTTATTATTCAATTTTTGACCTTACTAAAAGCCGATCAGCACTACATACACAAAATACTTCTAAAAAATTAATGTTCGTCGATGACTACAATTCTGTTGGAGAGGGCAGAAGGAGAGGCACGTTAGTTGCAAGGAATGGTAAATGTTTTAAAAGGAAGTGTAACATGAAACTGAAAGAAAGAAATGAAAGAGTAATGAAATGTACTCGGATTAGGATCGATGAAGCTGGGCGAATCGGAGAAGGAAATCAGGAAAAAGTAGTAGATGTGTCTTATCTTTTTAACAGAAAAACTATTGCAGAGGCAGAAATGAATAAAATATGAACTGTGAATAGGCAACAATTATAAAATCCTTCAACTCAAAGAAGTTTCCTTTAAAAATATATATAAATTTTAGTAATACGAAATATATGGCTGCTTATTTAGTGAGGCTTTAGTCGAAAGATATTACCAAAGTCCGCAAAAGTCATACTTGGGTAGAAGAGCAACTTTCTGAAAGCCGCTACCCCGGCCGCGAAGACTTTGCCCCCATCCCTGGGTAACGGTGTCTGACGAATTAGTGGGCGCGGTGGATATTGTTTCCGTCACTGGGAAGCCAGAAGGATGATTTACCTATAGGCTGAGCTACAAGTGGCCGGGGAATATCGGACGCTGAAAGTTTAACCGGTTAACGCTAATGGTTGCAACAAAGTATATGCAATGCATATAGTTGCTACGGAACTATAGCACTTCCGGGAACTGCAAGGCTATCAGCAGACACCGAACGGATGTGGGTTGGCAGCTGCAGAGCTTCCTGTTAATGTTAATATTTATGGTCTCCCGTCAGGGAGTAGCACGTAAGACAGTACGGTAGAAGGGAGACGAATGACCAGTGTGAGCACGTCTGTGGATGTTGATGAGGCAACTAACCAAAAGAGTGAAGAGACCAAAAATGTGTGTCATCATACGGAAGCTGGAAGGGCACAGAGTCAATAACTGTTGGGCTTCTAACATTCTGCGTGGTGTCTGTTTGTTCTATATCGTGTCTCCCAACCACTTTCGCGCAACGACGCTCTGAGCGTGTTTTTTAGGGAATTGCCTAGTTTGTACCTGGGACCTGTTGCTAGTAAGGAGACGTCAGACCACACATGACATGTAGAATTCAGAAGAGTTCAGTGAGACTAGCGGTGATATAACCAAATACTTAATGATTTCAGCGTCAGCTCCACTGCACTGCCTGTAAAAGAATCTTAATACTAACTAAATTTAGTGGAAGGGGTTCAAGGCTTTTCTATTTTTAGTTAGCTGGTAAAATAACTTCGAAAAAGCAGATATGTTTACCATTGGAAATTTTATTCTACTCACAGAACATCGTTTATAAATTGCACTATTAATAAAAGGAAATGTTTTAATACAGGATGGTAAGAACCAACTGCGTTCAACACAAATGTGAACGAATATTCCCTGAATGGGTTTCCAAGTTCTACAATGGATCGAAGGATGACCTATGCCATATCACATCTACACTCCTGGAAATGGAAAAAAGAACACATTGACACCGGTGTGTCAGACCCACCATACTTGCTCCGGACACTGCGAGAGGGCTGTACAAGCAATGATCACACGCACGGCACAGCGGACACACCAGAAACCGCGGTGTTGGCCGACGAATGGCGCTAGCTGCGCAGCATTTGTGCACCGCCGCCGTCAGTGTCAGCCAGTTTGCCGTGGCATACGGAGCTCCATCGCAGTCTTTAACACTGGTAGCATGCCGCGACAGCGTGGACGTGAACCGTATGTGCAGTTGACGGACTTTGAGCGAGGGCGTATAGTGGGCATGCGGGAGGCCGGGTGGACGTACCGCCGAATTGCTCAACACGTGGGGCGTGAGGTCTCCACAGTACATCGATGTTGTCGCCAGTGGTCAGCGGAAGGTGCACGTGCCCGTCGACCTGGGACCGGATCGCAGCGACGCACGGATGCACGCCAAGACCGTAGGATCCTAAGCAGTGCCGCAGGGGACCGCACCGCCACTTCCCAGCAAATTAGGGACACTGTTGCTCCTGGGGTATCGGCGAGGACCATTCGCAACCGTCTCCATGAAGCTGGGCTACGGTCCCGCACACCGTTAGGCCATCTTCCGCTCACGCCCCAACATCGTGCAGCCCGCCTCCAGTGGTGTCGCGACAGGCGTGAATGGAGGGACGAATGGAGACGTGTCGTCTTCAGCGCTGAGAGTCGCTTCTGCCTTGGTGCCAATGATGGTCGTATGCGTGTTTGGCGCCGTGCAGGTGAGCGCCACAATCAGGACTGCATACGACCGAGGCACACAGGGCCAACATCCGGCATCACGGTGTGGGGAGCGATATCCTACACTGGCCGTACACCACTGGTGATCGTCGAGGGGACACTGAATAGTGCACGGTACACCCAAACCGTCATCGAACCCATCGTTCTACCATTCCTAGACTAGCAAGGGAACTTGTTGTTCCAACAGGACAATGCACGTCCGCATGTATCCCGTGCCACCCAACGTGCTCTAGAGGGTGTAAGTCAACTACCCTGGCCACCAAGATCTCCAGATCTGTCCCCCATTGAGCATGTTTGGGACTGGATGAAGCGTCGTCTCACGCGGTCTGCACGTCCAGCACGAACGCTGGTCCAACTGAGACGCCAGGTGGAAATGGCATGGCAAGCCGTTCCACAGGACTACACCCAGCATCTCTACGATCGTCTCCATGGGAGAATAGCAGCCTGCATTGCTGCGAAAGGTGGATATACACTGTACTAGTGCCGACATTGTGCATGCTCTGTTGCCTGTGTCTATGTGCCTGTGGTTCTGTCAGTGTGATCATGTGATGTATCTGACCCCAGGAATGTGTCAATAAAGTTTCCCCTTCCTGGGACAATGAATTCACGGTGTTCTTATTTCAATTTCCAGGAGTGTATAATCTAGGTTTAAATTAAGTTTCAGAAAAGAGAAAACTATCAAAATGATCTACAGTGACCCGCAATTATCTTTAATTACTTATCTAACTTGTCGCAAATTACAGTGGCTGATATGGCTTCTCAATAACTATAAAACAGAAAAATCAACGCGTTTCGGATTTTTACTTCAAGTGGCAAATGTGAACACCATGAGCTTTAATTGACGATCGACACTAGTATTACGCAAAAAGGGGGTGTAACAGATGAAACTTCTGCAGTTCTGAGTGAAGCTTTATGCGGTGTTATGCGGCATCGCGTGCGTTCATTACCTTGTTGGTGTTCGTAGGGGACGGCGGGCAGCACAGCTCCGCTCACCTCGCCATCTCCAAAGCAACTCTCTCCTAACTTCTCCTTACTACAATTTACCGAAGTTGGTTTAAAAAAACTATCTGGCTGTGTTTTCATCTTACCAGTCAGGTTCTCAATGTTAACCTTAAACTCCGCCTACAAAAATTCCGTCTATCCAATGATAAACGTTATACTTTTCGTGGTGGGGCAACGTTTTTAAAGTTTGCAACGTAACAGAGACGCGAAAAAGTCTCACCCTAAAACTTGCAGCTGGTGTGGTAATTTTAGCGTTATCGTAAGATCTATACTGTTCTTCTGGAGGGTTCTATCTTTCAACATGGACTGGGGGTGGTCCTGACGTAACAGAGACGCGAAAAAGACTCACGCTAAAAACTTGCGGGTGGTGTGGCCCTTTTTGTGTCTTCGTAAGATCTATACTGTTCTTCTGGAGGGCTCTAGCTTTTAACATGGCCTGGGGGGTGGTCCTAACGTAACAGAGACGCTAAAACTTGCAGCTGGGGTGGCCCTAGTGGTTAGCTGGCGACGTGGGTGTCCAGTCCGTCCCTTATCGCAGGGCTTTCTAGCTTAACACAGTTCTGCTCTCGGCTTCTGTTCTCGTTTCTCCCCTCGGAACTGCGTCTTCATGGGAAGGTATGACATCCATTTGGGCGTTCTTGTGTTAGTCTGTGGTATTCCATTTGCTCACTCGTTACTCGTATTACTTTGGTTAAATTAATGTCACAATTTATTCGGTGCTATGTGACATACTAATGGATTTGCTTATCATGTCAGGATTTTCCTGGAAGGTGTTGGATTTGCTTGACACCTTACAGGCTGGTGCTGGCCGCCAGTAGATTGACTGTCAAATGTAGTGTGTAGCGATAGGTACAGGAACTCGTTTACCAAAAATGGCCATAAGCTTGTAAACAATATTTGTGATCTACAGAAAAGAACATCTCATGCTCTTTACACAAACTGTAGTTTATGGGGATTTTCTTAAATTTCATTTGAAGGTAATCTTGCATTAGTGCCACTCGCCTTGCCCTTTTGAAGTGCGTCAATGTACATGTTATACATTACTTTTGCTTACTTTTCTCAGTTGTTAGTTACAGATCTGAAACACAGCTCTTTTCGGAAGGTTCTGACTGCCGGAATCTAGCTACATGTGTAAGTAAAAAGTTGTGGTTTAGGTGCGACCAAAGGTATTTGGTTATATTTTGTTTCCTTACTGCGTTCCGACTGAGAAATGCGTAAACATCGTACATTCAGCTGTGCTGTTATACATCCGTGCATGTGTTTTCTATGTTAAAGATGCAGACAATAAACAAATTTTACACGAAACGGAGGTTTCGAGCCAATTATTTCAATACATTAATACACATCATTTGATTCGACAATCGCTGATGGCAAATATGTGTACATGCGGTGGCTCTAAACGTAAACTATCTCACTGTGAATGTACACTACTGGCCATTAAAATTGCTACACCAAGAAGAAATGCACATGATAAACGGGTATTCATAGGACAAATATATTATACTAGAACTGACAGGTGATTACATTTTCACGCAATTCGGGTGCATAGATCCTGAGAAACCAGTACCGAGAACAACCACCTCTGGCCGTAATAACGACATTGATACACCTGGGCATTGAGTCAACCAGAGCTTGGATGGCGTGTACAGGTACAGCTGCCCATGCAGCTTCAACACGATACCACAGTTCATCAAGAGTAGTGACTGGCGTATTGTGACGAGCCAGTTGCTCGGCCACCATTGACCAGACGTTGTCAGTTGGTGAGAGATCTGGAGAATGTGCTGGTCAGGGCAGCAGTCGAACATTTTCTGTATCCAGAAAGACCCGTACAGGACCTGTAACATGCGGTCGTGCTATATCCTACTGAAATGTAGGGTTCCGCGAGAATCGAATGAATGGTAGAGCCATGGGTCGTAACACATGTCGAATGTAACGTCCACTGCTCAAAGTGCCGTCAATGCGAACAAGAAGTGACCGAGACGTGTAACCAATGGCACCCCATACCATCACGCCGGGTGATACGCCAGTATGGCGATGACGAATACACGCTTCCAATGTGCGTTCACCGCGATGTCGCCAAACACGGGTGCGACCATCATGATGCTGTAAACAGAACCTGGATTCAAATCAAACGACTCTGAGCACTATGGGACTCAACTTCTAAGGTCATCAATCCCCTAGAACTTAAAACTACTTAAACCTAACTAAGCAAAGGACATCACACTAATCCATGCCAGAGGCAGGATTCGAACCTGCGACCGTAGCCGTCGTGAAGTTCCAGACTGAAGCGCCTAGAACCACTCGGCCACCCCGGCCGGCCCAGAACCTGGATTCATCCGAAAAAATGACGTTTTCCCCAGGTTCGTCGCTGAGTACACCATCGCAGGTGCTCCTGTCTGTGATGCAGCGTGAAGGGTAACCGCAGCCATGGTCTCCGAGCTGACAGTCCATGCTGCTGCAAATGTCGTCGAACTGCTCGTGCAGATGGTTGTTGTCTTGCAAACGTCCCCATCTGTTGACTCAGGGATCAAGACGTGGCTCCACGATCTCTTACAGCCATGCAGATAAGATGCCTGCCATCTCGACTGCTAGTGATATGAGGCCGTTGGGATCCAGCACGGCTTTTCGTATTACCCTCCTGAACCCACCGATTCCATATTCCGCTAACATTCATTGGATCTCGACCAACGCGAGCAGCAATGTCCTGATTCGATAAACCGCAATCGCGATGGGCTACAGTCCGACCTTTATCAAAGTCGGAAACGTGATGGTACGCATTTCTTCTCCTTACATGAGGCATCACAACAACATTTCACCAGGCAACACTGGTCAACTGCTGTTTGAATATGGGGAAATCGGTTGGAGACTTTCCTCATATCAGCACGTTGTAGGTGTCGCCACCAGCGCCAACCTTGTGTGAATGTTCTGAAAAACTAATCGTTTGCACATCACAGCATCTTCTTCTTGTCGGGTAAATTTCGCGGCCGTAGCACGTCATCTTGGTGGTGTAGCAATTTTAATGGCCAGTAGTGCAGTAAAGGCAAGATTAGTGGTATTGTAAACAGGGGAATAATCAAATATTATCATGGACATAAATATTTTTGAAGAATCATGAAAAATGCAGTGAAATGTAAACACTGCTATTGTGAAGCAAGTATGGAATTTCCTGAGGACTTCTCCGCAAGGAAAGGTCCTTCAGGTCGCAGAGTAATTTGCTCTATCTCGTGTAAAATAGGCACTGATACTACGACGTCACCAGTAAATATTAGTCGACTTACAGTACAACTATTCAGCTTGTGCGAGACGCTTGTAGGGTAATGGAAGAGGAAGGACAGTTGCCTAGACATTTTGGCACTGTCGTGTGTTAGGTAAACATTTGTAATGTTATCTAACAGGCGGTAGGTGACGGTTCAGGTGGTCACTGTAATGAGTAGATATCTGCTAATAACAGAGTTGCTGGCCCCTGTTTTGATCACAAGCTAGTAGATTATTCCTACACGTCGCTCAGGGGCCTGAAGATGGCATAGTAAAACGCCGAAACTATTTGCCCAATAAAATAAGGTTGACTACTGATGGCTGAAAAGGGTTTAATTTGACACTTGTGCTTAGGGATGATTTGCGGCTGTGGATCTCGTTGAGGATACGTGCCATTTACGAGTCAGTCACTGTATTACAATCCATGCAGCTACAATGACGTTGCCATGACTCCCCCCTGGGCGTGAAACGGTAGAAACATGCGGCAAACGACCAACCACGAGCCACACTTTGTGCTTGTGGTGCCAGTGGTACAGAAGATGGCAGGAACACTTGCAGAGGACGTCGGTTGTCCAAAGGGAAGTCACGTTTCTGTAAGTGGTGACCGGAAGAAGAGCAACTGTACTGCTGCGGTCATGACCCACTGCCGCTGGACAGGAGTCGAACTGGTGTTGGAGTGAGCCTGCAGGTGGCCCACTAGTGGAAAGGCACCATCTCCCAGAAGGAGTTGCGGCTGCTGGCTGACCCACGGCTCAGCGCTGCCTGCAGTAGGCCGTCATCGCATGCCTGCAGGACTGTAAGTATCTTTGTTAAAAATATACTTATACAAAATGGCGGCCAATTTGTTGTGGTGATGTGTAGCTCTCAGTCACGTTTCATACAAAATTTCCATTGTCCGGAGGACGACGGTTCAATCCCGTCTCCGGCCATCCTGATTTAGGTTTTCCGTGATTTCCCTCAATCGCTTCAGGCAAATGCCGCGATGATTCCTTTGAAAGGGCACGGCCGATTTCCTTCCCCATCCTTCCCTAACCCAAGCTTGCGCTCCGTCCCTAATGACCTCGTTGTCGACGGGACGTTAAACACTAATCTCCTCCTCCTCCTCCACTGTCCGGCAGTGGATAAACCACTTGGCCCGTTCTGGAAGATGCCTACTTTACTGCTGCAGTGGCAATAATTATATCTTGTATCCACGGCCTTTGATGTATGAGATTGAAAGCAAATCTTATTGTTCATTGTTACATTTACAACTGAGTGATTATACAATTTGTTAATTAAAATTGATTTATTCAATATTATTCTCCATGAACCTTAAAAGAATTCTCCCTCCGTCCACTGCCGTCAGTAAAACCAAGGAAACATTTCAGGTGCTTGAGACTTCAGTTTTAAATATTTAAAACGCAATGAACGTTTGCATTGTTATGAAACTTTCTGGCAGATTGAAATTGTGTGTCGGACAAAGACTCGAATTCTGGACCTTTGACTTTTGCTCGCAAGTGCTCTGCCATCATTTTATTATTATTTCTTTGTTTGTAAAGCATTTATTTAAGGAACAATGTTAGACATTCGAAACACATACTGAGTACATGTAATGACCGTGGACGCATGTTATACATGAAATGAATTAAACAAGAACAGTTTGACTATTGCAGTTATACTGATGTTAAAGAAATACAAAAGAAGATTGTGTTACTGACTAAATTACCAGTAAGAATCAATTTGAACATCAAGAAAAGTTTTTTAAAAACATTCAAACGCCTCTCAGACACGAATAAATAAAAAACTTCACTTTGAATTAGATGTGCTCCAGTCTTTAT